>NC_046350.1:1546322-1658166 GCF_000738735.6 Corvus cornix cornix | reverse complement strand
TCTATAGTGGTACCCGATTGATGGCCTGGAATATGCACCACTGAGATCACCTGAGGCAGTTGCAGTGCTTTTAGAATTTTTAAAATCAATTCCTTATGCAATAAATCTTTCCCTTTGGTATTCAGGAATCCCCTTTCGGACCAGATTTTTCCAAAGGTGTGGACTACGCCGTAAGCGTATCTCGAGTCTGTGTAGATGGTCCCAATGCTTCCGGCTAGTCGGCGGAGTGCTTTTTCTAGGGCATAGAGCTCACAGACTTGAGCTGACCAGGTCGATGGTAATTTGCCCTTTTCTAATACGCACATCTGGTGTCCATCAACCACCGAATAGCCAGAGCATCGTTTTCCATCTACTACTCGAGACGACCCGTCAACGAAGAGGATTTCCCCTTCATTGAGGGGGCAGTCCACTAGGTCCTCTCTAACTTTAGTTTGGATGTCAATTATGTCGATGCAATTGTGTTCTAATTCATTTTCAGAAGGGGTCCCATAGAGAAATTGAGCCGGATTTTGGTGTGCACTTACCACTAGCCTCAGGTGGTCTGAGTGCATGAGAATGGTTTCATATTTGACCATCCTCGGGTCGGTTAGCCACTCCGCAGCCCTGTGGGTTAATAGTCTTTATTGAGTGTGGTGTATGTACCGTTAAGTTCCCGCCAAAAATGAGTTTTTGGCTCTCCGAAACCAGAGTGGCTGCTGCGGCAATGGACTGGATGCAGACTGGCCATCCTCTGGACACTGGATCTAGTAGTTTGGAAAGGAAGGCAACCGGCTTCCTGACTCCACCCCACTCTTGGGTCAAGACGCCATAGGCTATTCCTTTCTCCACGTTAACAAACAGATCGAAGGGCTTTTCCAGTGAAGGAAGGCTTAAAACGGGTGCTTTCGTTAATTTTTCTTTCAAATCTTGTAATTTTTGTGTGTCTGAGTGATCCCAATTGAAAGGTTCCTCTTCCATTAATTTCTCGTATAAAAATTTGGCAGATTGTGAATACTGGTCGATCCACAGTCTGCAGTATCCAAATAGGCCTAATAATTGTCGAATTTCACGTTTTGAAGTTGGAGGTGGTAAATTTAGGATGCCTTCAATTCTTTCGGCACTGAGTTTTTTTGTGCCATAGCCAATTAAATGTCCCAAATACTTCACCTCCTGTAACACGAATTGCAATTTATGTTTTGATACCCTCAGCCCGTTCCTTCCTAGAAAATTCAGTAACTGTATGGTGGCAGTTCTTACCGTAGACTCCTGTTCCCCGAGAGGAGCAGGTCATCTACGTACTGAGTTACCTTAATCCCTTCGGGTGGAGAAAAGGAACTTAGCAAATCTTCTAGCGCTTGGCCGAAGAGTGTGGGTGCCTCGGTGTAACCTTGAGGCAGACGAGTCCAGCGCAGCTGCTGCTTCCGTCCAGTGTCCGGATCCTCCCAGGTGAATGCAAAGATGTCCCTGCAACGAGAATCTAGAGGACATGACCAGAAAGCATCCTTGAGGTCAATAACAGAGAACCAGGCATGTGTTGGGGGTACCCGGCTCAGGAGTGTGTAAGGGTCCTGCACCAACGGATACCTGGTTTGAACTCTTTTATTGACCTCACGCAGATCTTGTACCAGCCGGAATGACTTGTCTGGTTTCTGGACAGCCAAAATTGGGGTGTTATATGAAGATTTGCATATTTCGAGGATTCCATCCTTTAGTAAGTCCACGATGACCGGTTTCAGGCCCTTTCTTTTGTCCTTCGAGAGGGGATATTGGGGTATACGCACTGGACGGCTGTTTGGGAGCAACTCAATCATTAGTGGTGTTATGTCCAGTTTTCCCCGGTTGCCTGGTCTTGCCCACACTACCGGGTCAATGTGTTGCTCATCTGTTAAAGACAGAATGAATAGTTTAGTCGACATTTTTCCGCCTTGCGGTACCACTCCCACTCTCAGGGGTACTTGGAAATCACGTCCAAGGAGGTTGATTCCAGCTTCAGGTAAATACAGGACGTCTCCCGTATGAGTACGCCCCTGTATGAAAAGTGTCACATTTTTAATTATAGGAACTGCAAAGCTTTCACCATTAGCACCAAAAATATCTAATGTCTCTTGAGAGATACAACATCCTGGAGGTTTTTCAATGACACAGGTCTTTTCAGCACCTGTGTCGACTAAAAACTCCACTTGCTTTCTCTGGGGTCCAACTTCTAATTTTATCAAGGGCTCTTTGAGATGTTTTTGCCCCAGAGAATAGAGCCCCTGACTCCTTCAGTTATTCAAAATTTGTCCCTCCATTTGGAGGGCTTCTTGATCCCTCTGTTTTTTAAACATTGCCAGTGCCCGTGGCCTTCTTTATTACAATAAGTGCAAATTAATCTTTTGAGTCCCTGAACATTTGAGGTAGTTTGTTGGTTTGGTTGTATATGACAAGTACAAGTTTGTGGCTGTTGCTGAAAACAATGTTGTTGTGGGATACCCCCTGGGAAGGTTCTTGGTTAGGAGGGCGATGGACTGGAGCATTGGTACTGTTATTCATTATGCAGCTTTAGCCTTCATCCTCTCTTCATCCCTCCTAACAAAGACCTTTTGAGCTTCCTCCAGTAGTTCATCCAGTTCCCCTCTCTGGCCACTTCTCCAATTTTTTCCAATTTTCTCCTAATGTCAGGCCAGGAGTGTAGCACAAAATGTACTTTTAACATAGTTTTACCTCCTTCGCTGTCCAAATCAATGACAGAATAAAGTTGGATGTTATTCCTTAAGCGAGCCATCCAAGCTGTTGGGGACTCATCCTTCTCCTGCTCCCCACAAAATGCCTTTTTCATGTTGTTGACTCGGGGAACAGCTTCTCTGATTCCTTTTATAATTAAATTCTATAATCCTTCATGTTCCTCCTGCCCTCTTCTCGAATTTGGGTTCCACTCAGGATCAGTCAGTGGGTAATTTGTGTTCTCCAATTGGGCCTTGATTGGAATTATTTTCTCTGTCCCAGACTGTCACTGCTGCGGCTCTAATTAGTTTTCGTTCTTCAATGGTGAAGAGGGAGTGTAAGATAGATTGCATCTCTCCCCAGTTGTAAATATTAGGGCCGAGGAATTGGTCAAATTTGATCAGCTAACCCAATGGGTCAGCCATTAGACTTTTCATTTCTTTTTTAAATTCTCGCTACCTCGGAGGAAGCCAGAGGTACAACAACATAACCAATTCCTCCTTGTGCATTTCCCATGGGTACCTCTCTAAGAGGTAAAATTTTAGGCTCATGGGGAGTGCCAAGGCAGGCGGGACAGTCAGGTGTTTTAAAAGATTTCTTTCTAGTGCAAGATGCTGGGCCATCTTGACTAGAAGAAATCTTTTGTTCAATTGTCTTTTTATGAGAACAGGAAGAAACAGGAACTTCTTTTTCACTTTCGTTTTCACTTTCTGAGTCCCTTTCGGTGGGTAACTCGCTGAAGGAAGAACCCTTTCTTTTTCAGTTGAACTCTCCTTGCTGGAGGAGTTACTGGAGGAATATAGTCTAAGGGGTCCCACTTTGGTTGATTTAATTTAGGTTTTTGTTTCTCCTTTTGTTTTGGTTCTTCTGTAATAGAAAAAATTTGGTTTGGACTTTTGTTACGTCCGATTGAATTAGATTTAGTCTCCTCTTCCAATCCTTTCGTTTTTTCTTGCTCTTCATTTTGTTTTTGCCAATAATTCAGCCAAATTCTAGCATAATCCAATTCATCAGAATATTTTGAAGCTCTGCAGTGTATATGAGAATACAGAGCTTCGCATAGCCACTTTTCAGAAGACCCATATTTGGGCCACTTAAGCCCATCTTTATGAATTTTTTGTTTTGGCCACTTAAAAGACAGTACCTAATCATTTGACCACTGGTCTTTTCCTTAGTTAGAACGCTTTCTTCCCAGTTTGAGAGGCATTTGTCCCAATGGACTCTCTGGGAAGATTTTGTATTTCTTCACTGGGTCTTTTCTTTTGCTATTTGCTTGTCCCATTTTATTACAGGCAAGCAAACAAGTAGCTTATGCAGAAGAGGATTTTTTTTTTAAATTAAATTAAATAAACCAAAGTTTTATATTGTATAAAACAACCAAAATGCTGTATATAAGATAGTATTATGAAATAACTTAAAATCAATACACTATCACAATATAAAATCACAACAATAATAGATTTATAAGCATAAAACACAATACAATTAATGTAGAGAAATACAAATAAGGATAGCGAATGTATGAGGGAATTAATAATGGCGAATTTGTAGGAAAAACAAATATGGTGGATCCGTGGGAAAACAACAAATATGGTGGACCCGTGGGGAAACAACAAATATGGTGGACTAAAATTAATTTTTATTACTGCAAGCACAATTAATGTATATTTGATTAATTCAAATGGATTGTGGTTTAAATAACTCTCTCTCTCTATATATATATATATATAAATATAAATTAAAATTCAAGAAGCAACAGTTATCTTTATTAGCAAACGAGAGCTAAATTCGAAATAATAATTAAAGTAGAAAGATTATAATGAATAACACAAACAGTAACCCAAAATACCAAAATGGTACCTTATGATTAAAACAGATAAACAGATCACGGTTATAATCCAATAAATCAAACAATCATAACCGACAGAGAGGTATAAAGGTGCTAGATAGCACTGACCACAGAAAGTCCAGCTAAAACAGGTTCACACATCCACTTAACACAAAGGGTGTAATTCAAATTAAAGGACACAAAATGGCGGCCGTTCCCGCCGAAATTCGAGATAACAAAATGGGTGGACACCCCCACCGAAACGCAAAATTTCAAAATGGCGGCCGTTCCCGCCGAAATTCGAAATTTCAAAATGGCGGCCGTCCCCGCCGAAATTCGAGATAACAAAATGGTGGGCACCCCCACCGAAACGCAAAAATTTCAAAATGGCGGCCGTTCCCGCCGAAATTCGAAATTTCAAAATGGCGGGCCGTCCCCGCCGAAATTCGAGATAACAAAATGGTGGGCACCCCCGCCGAAACGCAAAATTTCAAAATGGCGGCCGTTCCCGCCGAAAGAAAAAGCAGGGGTTTAAAATGGAGTTTCTCCTCGGTTCTAGACCCGAGGAGACCGAGACACTACGAAATATAACTGGGGCCGCGCGCACCCCTGAACCGTGTGGAAACCTCTCCAGAAAGGCTGACCACCACCCTCGATCCCCTTCCGTGTCTCTAAAAGGTGATCCTCGTGGTGCCCCTTAAAATGAATCCCTTCAATCACACTCTCACACACACTGGGGATGGCCAACCCCACACTCACTCTCACCAAAAGGGAATTCCACCCGGAGGTTTCCCAACTAGTAGCCCTTAAAAAGGGGTAAACCCTAACTAATTCCCCTTTAAAAAGGGTTCAAGCCTTACCCGCAAGTTCTTTCCACTGGAGGTGCCCTTTCTCCACTGCAGTATCCTCGTGGCAGCCCAGCAAATCCAAAAAAATCGGAAAAAAATCGCAAAAATTCAAAAATTACAAATTTAACCAAAATCCCTGGATTTTAGGGCAAAAATAGGATCCCGGACGAGCCCCCAAAAGAGTTGTGAGGAACGAGACAACTCTTAGAAAAATTAAAATAATTTATTAAAACAGAAAAAAATTGAAAAATTATCAAAATCAAGAAAATGTCAAAATTTGGGATCCTAGTGGCTCAAAAGGGTATTCCCAGGAACGCAGGGATCGGAGATCTTTTGGCTTTTACAGCACTGAACCTCCGGTGGAGAACTTGCAGTGCTGGGCTGACTTTTGGCTAACCCAAAAGTCGGAGAAAAATTATTGAAGGCTCCTAAATAGGAGTAAGGCTCAAGTGCCCAGCACTAGCGCCCACCACAGCTAAGTCTGCAGTGGTCTGCACCTGCTCTGAGGCTGACTCACTATTTTATAGTACCTTTGCTCCGCCCCAGTCCGCCCACAGACCGCCCATGGCACACCCCTTTGGTTCTAAGTGATTGGTGCTTTCCTTTGACAGATTATCTCTGTCTACCAATAGCTCGTCGTTGTCAGGGGGGTAGTAGCAGCTGGAGTAAGAGTGGTAACATGTCCTCATTAAGATTCAGGTTGCCATGGAGCTTACCTACAGACCAACGGCTAAAGGTCTAAAACTGGCTGTTGGCTGTTAGGAACTGGGGTTTGGGGTTGGTTCTGAGCAAAGTAGAAACCCTTAAAATAAATATTAAAATACATCCAACACAGCTTAAAACATTAGCAAAGGTATACAGAGAACATAAGAAAAACAACTCTTTAAGTTGGAAGGGGAATTTTAACTGGGACACTTTTAACTAGGGGATTTTAACTGGAACTGGTGCAGGTAAACTGCTTTGAACAAGTGAACACACTTGATATTTGTACCTGGACTGATGGGTGAACATTAACACTCAAATTTGTGTAACCCAAAATTAACTAATTAAAATACTTAACATGCAAAGACCAAATTAATTAGGGAGTTCATGTATGACAAGGGCTGTGGGAATGAAAGGGGCTATAGAGAGTAATTTCACACAGAATGGGCTAGGTTGGAAAAGACCTTTGAGATCATCAAGTCCAATGTATGACCCAACACCACCTTGTCAACCAGACCATGGCACTGAGAGTCACATCCAGTCTCCCCTTAAACACTCCAGGGACGACGACTCCACCACCTCCCTGGGCAGCCCATTCCAATGCCCAGTCACCCTTTGTGAAGAATTTCTTCCTAATGTCCAACCTAAACTTCCCCTGGTACAGCTTAAGGCTGTGTCTTGTCCTGTCGCTGTGTCCTGGGAGCAGAGCCCGACCCCCAGCTGGCTGTCCCCTCCTGTCAGGGAGTTGTACAGAGTGATGAGGGCTCCCCTGAGCCTCTCTTCTTCCAGGCTCAACAACCCCAGCTCCTTCAGCTGCTCCTCACAGCACTTGTGTTCCAGACCCCTCACCAGCCTTGTTGCCCTTCTCTGGACACACTCCAGCCCCTCAACATCCTTCCTAAACTGGGGGACCCAGAATCGAACACAGCACTCAAGGTGCAGCCTCAACAGTGCCCATTACAGGGGGAAAATGACTTCCCTGGTCCTGCTGGCCACACTATTCCTGATACATGTGCCATTGGCCTTCTTGGCCATGTGGGCACAGCCAGCTCATGTCCAGCTGCTGTCCATCAGTACCCCCAGGTCCCTTTCTGCCTGGCCGCTGTCCAGCCGCTCTGTCCCCAGCCTGTAGTGCTGCAGAGATTGTTGTGGCCAAAGGGCAGCAGGACTCAGCACTTGGTCTTGTTAAACCTCATACTGTTGGATTCTGCCCCTGGATCCAGCCTGTCCAGGTCCCTCTGCAGAGCCCCTCTATCCTCCACCAGATTGACACACACTCCCATCTTGGTGTTGTCTGAAAATTTGCTGATTGTGGACTCAACCTCATCCAGATCATCAGTAAAGATATCAAACAGGACTAGGCCCAGCACTGATCCCTGGGGGACACCATTAGTGACTGGCCACCAACTGGATGCAGCACCATTCACCACCACTCTATGGGCCTGGCTATCAGCCAGTTCATCTTCACCCAGTGAAGATGTACCTGTCCAAGCTATGGGCTGCCAGCTTTTCCAGGAGGATGCTGTGAGAGACTGTGTCAAAGGCTTTGCTGAAGTCCAGGTAGACATCTAAAGCCCTTGCCTCATTCCCTAGGCAGGTCACCTGGTCATAAAAGGAGAAAAGGTTGGTCAGGCAGGACGTGCCCCTCCTAAATCCATGCTGCCTGGATCTGATCCCCTGGCCATCCTGTTGGTGCCATGTGATGGCACTCGGGATGATCTGTTCCATAATCTTGCCAGGCACTGAGATCAGGCTGACAGGCCTGTAATTTCCTGGATCTTCCTTCCGGCCCTTCTTGTGGATGGGGTCACATTGGCCAGATTCCAGTCCTCTGAGACCTCCCCAATGAGCCAGGACTGATGGTAAATAATGGAGAGTGGCTTGGTGAGCTCTTCCTCCAGCTCCCTCATCCCCCTAGGATGGATCCCATCTGGTCCCATGTTGCTGTGACCCAGCCCACTGTGGGTCTGGGGCAGCATGATGCCAATCAATCCCAGCCCATCCCCTGGATCGAGTTTCCTGAAGAGGCAGACTCAGAGGGTGGGTCGATGGGCGGCTCAGAAGCCTAAGCCACACCCCCCAGGCGGTGCCCGGGTACAAGCCACCTCCCCTGGTCTGGGAAAATTCTCGGTTACTCGGTTGTTCATTGGTTCTTTGTTATAACTCCCGCCTCTCGGTTTCCCCCAGTGGTTCTTGTTAAATTGTATCCTCCCCCTGGCTTGTAACTCATTGGTTGTTTTCCCCTTTCACTGCGGGTTTTCAAGCTCTCTATAAAACTGAGGACAAGCCTCGGGAGAGCATCCCATCGCATTCCATCCCTTCCGAGCTTGTTCGGGTTGCGAAACTTCTAACAATAAACCTGTTAGGCGTCAGACCAGAACAGCCTCTCTCTTCCTTTGTCTCCGAGCTAACGTGAGCCGATATCATCGGCTTCTGCCGTGTCTCCCTCTGCAAAGATGCCAGCTAGCTAGCTCAGTCAGCAGCACTTTTTCTGATGCCGAAGTCGCTTCAGCGACACACAGAAGTAACGCAGCTGGACCCTCTCTGACCAGGGGCTCGCCAGAGCTCGTGCCTCGAGCACAAGTACTGCGTTAAACAATATCTTTAGGCTGTAACATTAGAAATGGTTTAAAGAAAAACGTAAAAGGACACTACAGGAGAAAAGAGATCAGTGGGGAAGGATCTGCTGGCAGTCAGTGCCAAGGAGCTGATCTTATCCATCAGCAACATGCCAATCCCCAGTGACAGTCTTGGCAGTTTCCCAGGAGCACAAGGTGGGCAGGGATTGGACCCTCTACAGGTGCTTTGCACCCCAGTCTCACCAAAATAGGCACAGGGCCCTTGGAAAGGCCACACCTGAACAGCTGGAACACCTCTACCTAGCAGTGCCTCAGCTTTAGCATCCCAAATACACAGTCCCACAAGTGCTTACAATCAATCAAAGTTTAGAAAGGCATTTAATAGTAATTCTCTGTATCAGAGCTCAGCAGGGGAGTATCAGAGCCTTGTAGGAGAACCACAGCACCATCAAGCTGGCTTAAAACACAGAACCAACAGACAGGTATATTGTTTAGGAGAAAAAGTATGCCAGCAAGAAAGGAGGTACTCTGCACACTGATTTCTGTTCTGACCAGCAGTCCCATGCTTGGGTATGTCACCAGGTTTTTTTATTTTTAAGCCTCTGGGACCTATGGCTAGTGGCAACTGGTAACGTGCAGCACCTACCCAATTCCTCATGGATTACATGAGAGGACTACTCACACAAGCTCAGTCTGGACTAGAACATGCAAAGTTTCCCTAAGGTATGCACAACTTTTTGTCTGTAGCATCTCTAGGTTTGTAGTAAATTACATCATGGCATAGAGGTAACTCAGCATCAAAGGCTACCACATGCACAGGATTCACCTGCAAATATCTGGGCTGAGGGTACAATTTTCCCCCTGCTAGTATGACAAGGACCAGCTACTGTCTTCTGGCACATAGGAATTAATGAATCTGTGGGAAAAGAGACATAGAAGAAAAATGTTTTGCCCTTTATCTATTTCTTGACTCATTCCTCCCCTTGTCCTAGGTAAAAAAGCCTTTTCCCTTTGGGTAGGCAGACTTTGGAGAGTTGTAGACATAAAATCTCAGGTTTCTTTCTGCATCAGCTATCCCATGCAACATTAAATTAGGAAAGTTGTTAATGCTCCAAAATAATTGTCTTCTCCTTTCTAAGGAGTTAGGTTTCATGCAATGAAAGTAGAATAGATTCTATTAATTAGGAGCAGGATGAGAGTCTGCAAGTTTTCTTAACCTGAGATGAGGAAAGCTCACTTCCAGTTGTAATACTGAATTTTCCCTTCCCTGGCACACAGTAACCTGGAGGAAGCGTGTTCTTCTGCCTCACAGCAGAAGGATTTGAGAGGCAAGCTTGACTCTGAGTGTGCTTGAGTGCCCTGGCATCAGTCCAATGAAACACTTACAGCCCTGATTAACTGTAATCACAGGTATGTCCCAGAGACATGCCCTGGTGTTATTTTAAGATTCACTACTATATATTTGTGAGTAGAAAAATGCTAAACTAAATACTCAAAACTGTAATAAAAGCTGATTCTGCAGACAGAGAAATTGCAGTACAAGGAAAGAAAACAGACATGGTTGTCTAAGGCTACCCATGAGTCAGCACCACTTTGTGTGACAATGATGGGCACACAAATCAAAATGATAGAAAGGCCTGGGCTGGAAGAGCCCTTAAAGACCATCTAGTTCCAACCTCCCTGCCATGGCCAGGGACATCTTCCACTAGATCAGGTTGCTCAGGGCCCCTTTCAACCTGGTCATGAACATTTCCAGGGATGGGGCAACCACAACTTCTCTGGGAAACCTGTGCCAGGGCCTGTACCCTGCTCTGAGTAAAGAACTTCTTCCTAACATCTAATCTAAAGCTCTCCTATTTTAGTTTAAAAGCGTTCCTCCTTGTCCTATCACTATCTGCCCATGTATAAAGCTGACGCGAGCTGGCTCGATAGGCCGAGCTCTGGCGTGGCCTCGGTCAGAGGGAATGCAGCGTCACCTCCACGATGTCCTCAAGGAATGCCTTCGGTGGAAAGGCAGGGCACAAACTGAACACGCATGCTGCTTCCTCCTCAGAGGAGGCACGACAGGCAGCCAATGTCTGGGCTTGCGTCAACCCAGAGGTAAAGGAACAGAGAGGGGCCTCTGGTGTGGGTTCCAACAGGTTTATTGCCAGAGGGTCCAGGGACCAGAAGGGCCCCAAGGAGGGTTGTGCACGCCTTTTTATAGGGGGGTGGAACAAGGTGGGGAAAAGGGAAGCAACCAATGGGGTACAGCCAAGGGGGAGGATACAATTTAACAAGAACCAATAAGGGAGACAGGGAGGCAGGAGTCACAACAGGGAACCAATGAACAACCGAGCAAAAGAGAACTTTCCAGAACAGAGGGAGGTAACTTGGGCCCGGGAACCACCCAGGGGAATCTGGCTTAGACCTCCGAGCCGTCCCATGATCCACCCTCTGACCCACTGTCTTGGGCGGGGAAATCCACCCAATGGATGGCCCTGGCTTGAGTGGCATTTAACAATTTCAGCTCATGAGTGGGCTGAGCCACCCCAACATAAAGCCACTCTCCCTCCTTTTTTATAAGCCATTTTTAAGTCCTGGAAGGCTGCAATGACATCTCCCCAGAGCTTTCTCCTCAGCCTGCTCCCAATCAGACCAGACCCAACACCTGCCTTAGGACAGAGGTGACTCATCCACTGTCGTCTCCCACAGCAGAGCTCAGAAGTGCTCACATGGAGGAAGAAAGAAAAACCTTACTGACCAGCGGAACAGTCACAAACCCCAACCCTCACTGCAAGCCCCCCTTTGCAGCAATCACTATAAACTCTCCTCCACAGCCTCAGCCCTCTCAAGTACCACCTTCTCCAAAGACAGAAACAACACTGAATCACATCAGACCCAGGGAGGTCTAAAATGTTGCCAAGAGTGCACTCATCAGAGCCCAGTAAGACTCAGCAATTCCACAGCCAATATTCCCTGTGTAGTTCACGGACCTGGATTTCTACCAGAGAAACTAAGGCACAGAGAAGTAGCGGTTTCCCCCCAGTCACACAGTACGTGACTTGTGGAGCTCAGACGAGTAAACGTACTCTGGATTCACATATCCTCCTTTAGCCCCACCAGGTGTGCTAGTTTGAAAACAAACCAGTGGGAGTTCTCAAGTCAGAATTATAATTTAATAGGAATCTTAAAATAAATGTAATAGTACAAGAACACTGAGTCAGGATACAACCTGACATCCTGCTGGTCAGGGTGGTGGTAGCAGTCCAGATGAAGTGGTCCTGTTGAAGCGGTGATCCTGTAGAACAGGGTCTGGTCTTCACCTGAAGGTCCAGTGGTGTAGCTCATGTCCTCTGGTAGTCCCATGGTAAAAGCCGCTCGTGCTGTTCCAAACCCCAGATTGTATCCAGGTAGGAATGCTTGGCTCCTTGCCCCGGGCGGAGCATCTCAGAATGGGCTGATGTAATTCTATGAGTCATGTGGTGGGTCCTTGATTGTCCATTAAACAGAGATAGCTCCCGGAGGGAGTTATCAGGGATGAGTCATGGTAGGAGATAACGAGCACTGCTCCACCTGCTTTAACAGCTTGTGAAGATGATAATAGAATACGTGCTTTTGGTTTCATCTTACACTGTAACCTAGGACACCAGGCCACAGCTGCTACCATGCGCCAGATGACATTGCTCCTCTCACCCTGCCACCACCAAATTGTCTCTGCTGGTCAGCAGGCTCCTGAACACACCTAGCTTTACCTGCCATGCCTCAAGCATTACCTGAGACACAGAAGACTAGCATCAGGTATTCATGTCCCTACTCAGAGCACTGGGAAAACTTCTACTAGCTCAGCATCCTCAGAAAGTCTTTACTACATGTTCCATAGAAAACTAGAAATGCAAAAATGGTTAAGTCTTACTATAGCAGAAAATGGACTAGATAACAAGAAATTTCAGATTCATATATGCCAAACACAATTTCTTGTATCAATAACTGATTTTTTTTTTTGTTTTATAATGGGAAGGTGCACTCTTCAGAGTCTGATCTCAGCAGCATAGGTGAGTTATTCCTTAAGCTCTTTTAACTTACTACTGTGCACTGCATATAGTTAATTCACTTTTATTATCACTTTTGAAAAAAGCCAAGCTATTCAAAGAACATCTTTCTATTAATCCTAAAAAATACCCTAAGGATTTTTCCATTCTGCACCCGAGCATGTATTTACATGATGCATTCATTACACTTCATCGAGTGAAGGATAGTGCATTTTTAAGAACACTTATAAATATGTATTCATCTGATAGACTGGAGGAACTAATCTAGGTTTGAGAAGGTCCACAATTATGAATTTAGAAGCTCTTCCCTAATTGCGCCTAAGAGATAGGGTGGGGATGGAAGAAAAGATGAGCATCTGGAGCTACAGGGACATTGTACACATTAGTGATGCTTCTGGACACAGCGGCACAGTAGAAGCACCCAGTTTCCAGAGCGTGGAAAGAACTGCTTAAAAAACAGGAAAACAGGAATCATGCCGGTATCTTGGCACAGAGGCAATCCACACACATATAAGGAATACTGTTGAAAATTAGGTGTTTTCCTTTTGTTTCTTTCCCTCAAAGAATTTTCTCCCATATGTGTTGCTACGAAACAGTAACGATTGGGTACTTAAGAGAGACAAAAGGAGTGGCCACAGCTCAGGGGAGGGGTGCAGCTGGCTACTCTCTCTTTTTACCTGGGGTTTTCTCTGGGAAGGGCAGAGATACTGTGAGAACTGGGCTGGGGAAAAAGAACTGGGTGCAGCTCCTACCTCTCTCTGGCTCTTGGCTTCGGAGTAAGACGGTCGGAGCTGCTGCCTGGGGGGTGGAATTTGCTGCTGCCTCTAGAGCCCAGCCCAGTCCTGTTTCTTCTGCCGTGGGGTGAGCTTTTGCTTGTGAGAGCAACCACTGAACGGGGACCTTATTAACACCCTATCTTACTAAGAAAAGACTTTCACCATCTGCTCGGGTGCCTCAGGGGAAACCGCAGGACCCCGAGCCCTTTCCCTCTCCAATGGAGCCTCACCCTGCCATGTCCAGGAGCCGGGCTGCCACTGCCCAGCCCCACTGTGTCTCTGCTACTGCTTCAAGTTTTTTGCTACACTGTAGCCCCACACCCCCTGCCTGCTGGGATGCCCCGCTGTTCCAGCTATAGCTGCAGAGTTTCTGATGCATCTCGTTTACCACTCTGGGATTTTGCTTGTCCCTGCCGTTCCAGCTTGCTGCTTCCGAGGTCCCTGCTACAGCTCCTTTCACTATCCAGAGGAAGCACTGGGATCGGCTGCCACTGCGGGTTGGTAAAGGAAGCCCCTTTTCCATCCCTTCCTGCCGGCTGCGTCCGCCATTGCCATGTGGAGACAGAGACAGCCGAACTCACGCCACAGCACCCCCTGCAGCCGGGGGGGAATCACCGCACCTGCCCCTGCCCGGCCGGGAGCCACCAGCGCCCCTGCCGGCCGTGACTGGAACTGCACCGAGGGGAAATCATTCAAGGAGCGAGAAGAAACGGTTTATTGGGTTTGCTGTTCTTGTTTGCAATTGTTGTTACCATTGTTGTTTGTTTGCCTTGTTACACACATACATACTAGTAAAGAACTGTTACTCCTTTTCTCATATCTTTGCCTAAAACCCCCCTTAATTTCAAAGTTATAATAATTTGGTGGGAGGGGGGGTCATATTCTCCATTCTAAAGGAAGTTCCTGCCTTCTTTGGCAGGCACCTGTCTTTCAAACCAAGACAGATACAAATAACCCGAGTTTCCAAGGCTGTTCTCTCCCTTTCCTCAGCATCTCTGAGCAATGCCACCTTCTCTTAGAAAAGACAGGAACAAAACCACAGTCCAGCTCTCCTGCTAAACAAGCCATATAATTAGCAGAGCACTGCTATACTTCTAGGTCTTCTTGTCCTAATTTGTTTTTATTGGAGATTCTGCTGCTGTTAGGTGACAGCAGACTGACCATTCTGTGAGCAAGAAAAAAAGCCAGTTATACATAAAACCATTCCAAGTTTCTCCCACCATGGCCCCTTCTTTGAAGGGGAGAGGAGATTTTGTCCCAGTCATCTCAGCTTTGTGACTGCAAGTGCAATTGCCCAGTTCTGCTCCTGTTCCTTTTGAGCACCTCTCTCATGTCTCCCAAGCAGCTCAGCTAAAGGCAAACCAAGCAGGTCAGTGCCAGGAGAGCTCCAGAGCTGCATGGCTGGATGAGCAAAAGGGACTCGATCTTTCAGATCAGAAACTGATCAGACTGTTCCTCTCCCCCTTTCCTCCTTGGAGCACATCCTTCATCTTCCTCTCCTGAAAGCAGCCAGGAGTTGGGGAAATACTCTGGAAATGTGGCAACTGTACCTCTGGCGTGCTTCATATTCTCTGCACAGACAACTGGACCCCTAGGATCACGCATTTAAAAATTCTGCAGAAATTACATTACCCTTCCATTTGATTTGTGCTTTATATTTGTGCACCTCAGTCAAACCCAGATTTTATTCCCTTCCTAGTTTCCCTGAGATGCAGAAGTTTCTAATTAACCAGAAAGGCTTTTTATTCCTTAAAGCTCTCCAGTTATGAATAATGGTACTAGCTCATAAATGAAAATTGTCTTTCTATTTAAATTCTGTAATTTTGGGTGGGTACACAGGGAAAAAAGCAAGCACGAAGCAGTGGCCCTTAGGTCATTTGCAACTTATTAATTTCAAGCAGAGCTCTTAGCTAGCTTATTAACACTGAATATACTGCAGTGGAATTTAATGGCTAGGATATTAATTACCTTGCAGGCTTCTACATATAGAAAATGGCTTATTTTTATTTTATGTTACAAAGCAGCTGTACCAAGGGGATCACTCTCAGATCTGGGCTGTGCAGGTCCTTACAAGGCTGGTTCTAGCAAGGATGAGATGGGGGTGCTCTGAGCCCTCAGCCTGGCACTGTGCCTATGCAGGATGTCCTGTGAAAGTGAATTGCCTCTGAAGGACTGGTACCTGGTGCTTTTTCCCCAAACAGAGGCAGCCTGGAAGTAATGCACAGCTCCACACTTCACAAATGAAGCTGTCACAGGCATAAACCACATGATATGTCTGTGGCAGTGCCTTCTGCCCTTGGAATAGTCCCTCTGGAATCACTCCACAGCAGATCACTGTATATGCACAAGCTGTTTTGGTACAGAAACAGGACAAACCTAAGCAGCTTCCTCCCACCTGTGCCAGGACACCAGCTGCCCACTGGGACTGAGCCCTCAGAGCACATGCATCAGCCCCAGAGGGCCTACAAGGTGCCTGTCTGGGTGACCATTAACAGCCACAGAACACTTTTAAATGCCAGTGTACTTTGGATGTTATCTAGTGCCATCTATTTTAACATAATTCATAGGACACATAAATGGGCCTTTCACCCATGCTTAGAGGAGACGGACACCTGTCTCTCTCCTCCCTGCCACCGACTCATTAAATTCTAATCCCATGGCTGTTCCTGGAGAGTGCAGGTCAGCCAATTGACTGTAAATGGAAACAAATAAAATGCAGCAGCATTGTACAGTTACTGCTCAGTGCTCTGCAGTAATAGTAAAGCCATGATGTGACTTTTCTTGGCATTTTCTCTTGAGGAAGAAAGGATTCCACCCGCTCTGGGATTCAATACAAGAACAACAGTAATTTGCATCTCTGTTAAAACAATCTGACCCCTTGCAAACCTTGTTGCTGCTAAGTGTCCACTTCCATAGCTGCATGTACTATAAAAGCTACTCACCCTCCTACCCCATCATTAAAAGAATGGATAAACAAAAACAGAATTCCCCAACAAATCTTGATGGAGAAAACTGGACTATAATTTATACATACAGTCAAACCACTGAAGAAAAATGTAGTCTCACTGCTAAACCAGCAGCTATTATCACAAGATCACAGATGCCCCCAAACACAGTTGCCCCTCTTCACTCATCAAAAGCCATGGCGATTTGCTTGGGAATGAAATGTATATTTTTCAGATGGCATAAACATCTGTTAAACAATGGAGAGACAGATATCATCCCAAATACCTTTATCTGACACACAACCTGGGGCTTCAGCAAAGGAAAGGAGCAGAGAGGACAGTTACAGGTTAAAATTATGATTTTCCTCCCCTCCCTTTCTTTCTTGTATTTTTAAACCCTGCTAATTTCCTTCCCCCTCCCCCCTTAAAATAAGTTTCTCAAAGAACTTAAAGGATCTGTCACTTTCTCTCCCCTTTGTTCCCTCTTCAGATGCATCTGTTGAATATGGAAGAGCACTCCTTTTATATTCCCAGCTCAAAAGGATCAAAACAAGGATCTGGGGATTGGTGTCTGCATTGTTACTAGGACAGAAACTCAAATGCATTCATGCTAATATAATCCTGCCTCTGGTCTCTCATATACTCCCCAGCTCCTTTAGCCCTGTGCATCTGTCCTTTTATCTCCATTACTTCATTGGGGATGAGGAAGAAACCATGGCCAATGCGGCAAGATATTTCTCCTCATCATATTTTTCATGTGAAAATGTAACTTCACCTAAGCCAAAGTCTCAGAGGTGGGGGAGGAGGTTATTTTTAGAAAACACAGGTATTTGTTAGAGGTGGGGATGTGGACAGACATCAAAGTTGTTCCAGTGAAAAATCATGTTCTGATTGTTACAGCTCCAAAGTTTCTCATCCCACCTTGACTAGTGTCCCTGATTCTATGTGGATCTCTGCAAGCTCCTTTTCCCCAGCTTTGCTGGAGCTTGCCCCTCTCAGGCCCTGAGTCACATCAGCCTTTGTCTGACCAGCTCACATTTGTGTTCAGGGAGGTGGGGACAGGTCAGGGAACCAAGCGAAAGCCACATGATACAGCACATCCCATAGCACTGCCCTCATCCTCCTCCCCACAGCTGGCTGGAAAATGAGGTGACTATTATCTTGGTATAATGAGGGTTCATTAATTCCTCTAGGCAGAGGTTCCCCAGCAATGACAGCCCAAAGGTCAAAGTACTTTTTGCACTGAAACCAATCAAAACAAGATCATGTGGCTGAGTCTTCCCCAGTTTTAATGGCTGCTCACAGGGCATTTCAGGAGTCTCTTGTTTGTGGCAGCTGGAATTATGGGCAGTCCTACTAAAAGGACTTTTATATGGTGCAGATAGATGCACTAATCTGTTTGAATGGCTTTTCCAGAAAAGCCTTTAATACATTTTCATTATGGTAATGCTTTAATGCAGAAAGCATCCATATGATTAGGATAAAGTCTTCAAGATCTCCTCTTTATGAAGGTGCTGTTGTTTCTTTTTATTTCAACACTTTTTCAACTCACACAGCAGGACCAGCTTTAAAAAGCTGCTTTGTACAGCCCAAACTGGACCAATTCCATCCTTTAACCACAACAAAACCCCAACCAACCAACCAACCACCAACAAAACCCCCCCCCCCCCAAACAAAACCCCTACTTCCTAGTTACTAGGTCAGCAGCACAGCTGGTATATAAACATGCATCACCCTCCTTCATAATCCAGGCCAAGTCAAAGAAGAGTGTTTTACAGCCGAGCAGTGCCAGCTCAGGATATTATCCAGTTTCCATAGGCAGCAAAATGTACACTGCTTTTACCCAGCAGTTTGCTGAGCAGAGCCCTTTGCTCCTTTGTCTCCTCCAGCTCTGACCTGAGCACAGGATGAAGATTATCTCATCACATGTTGCATGCCCAGATCCCCATTTCTTCCAGTTCTACCAGTTACCTACAAGTACCCTCTGCCTCTTGCCGGGATTGGCTGTGACAGAATCTTTGAGTGCTAGCAAAGAAGGGAAAATTTGTATAGCCCATATAATCAGTGACCAGGTAATTTCCAGTCTCAGGGAACTGGTTTAAAGGGAGAACATAGCATAGAGCAAAGGTGAAACAACTTTACTGACCACAAGGCCTTTGTTCTCCTGGCAATGCCAAGGAGCACAGTTAATAAGCAGCTTTCAGACTTGTGAAACTTCAGCTCACTGTTAGGATAGGAGGAGATAAGGGCTGGCCATCCCTACTGACCATGCTTGGAAAATCACCTCAGCAAGGGGAGTGGTTTCCTTCAACAATGTTATATGAGTGTAAGCACAAAGGGGCTTGTGCTTGTTAGCATACCCAAAAAACCTGGGCTAAGCACTGGGCTGCTCCCTCAGGATATGCCCTGGGCAGGCACAGATTGCGGAGCCAGTTGCTGACTGTCAGTTTGCTGCACACCAAGCTCTGCAGAGCCTCCATCCAGCACAGGTGAGGCAGGGAAGAGGCCATTTAGACAATCTCTGGTTGTCTCGAGTGTAAGCCCTTCATATCACAAGAGCCCATCAAAGTCAACCCAAGCAGGCTCTGCATTTCATGGTGAACACTGAACAGTGAAACTGACAGAACTGCCTGTGCCAGCCCAGACCAAATCATAATACCTCCGAGCCTTGACCCAAGGAAGGCTCCACAGCATCAACCTCTTTGCTCAGGGCCTCCTGAGGGATGAGAAGTGTTTTACTGTCTTGCAGCTTGTCCCATGCAAGTGCTCCTATGTCAGACCCCATACCACCGGCTGTCTCTGCCTCAGCTAACATACAGATTAGTTCAACCCATAGCCTTGAGAGCCCTGAATTAAATTAGCAGAATAACCTTCTTCACTAAAACAACAACAACAACAATTCTTTCTGAAGTTTCAGGTAGTCTCAACACTATGTCCTGGCACCATCTGCCTGCCCCAGCAAGACAAAACTCCCAGTGTCAGCAGCAGGGCTGAAATACTGCCAGTCCCAGGGAGGGAGTCCCAGAATGATGCCTTTTCCCTTAAAATCAAGAGGCATACACGGTTAGAAGGGGAAAAGGGATTTTACCTTGGTATTTATTTTTAAGGATCCTTAGGTGTACACGTCCAGGTCATATGCATCGAGATGTACCCCACCGAGTCTTTCCCTGTGTCTCTGTCTTTCTTCTTCCCCTCCCCCCAACATTGGGTATAACATTATAGGCTTTACTAATTAGCATATCTATCAAAGATTCCCCAATGAGAGGCTCAAGTGAGCCCCCCCTCCCCAAGGAATCTTCCCCTGGATGGTTCTATCTTGGTTTACAGAATATGTTCTGGAGAGGACCTTGGGTCTGGGGCACACTGATCCCTAGCTACGAAGCTTCTAAAATGTTTAGTCTCTTAGCTTAACAAACAAGTCCAAGAATGTAGGCAAAAAGCACTAGGAATACAGAAGTTGTAAAAAGGTATAACAGGGGTATAAAAGAAAAGGCAAAAATCTTCATGGCATCAAGCAGCCCTACAAGCAGGAGGAACAGTATGACAAGAGGGTGCTCAGCAAGCATGACTCATCCTGCAGAGCAGGTAGTGATCCTACTTCAGACAGGGAGGCTCATTTAAGGCTGTAAGCAGGCTGTCTCAGAGGGCAGATTTATTCTTAATGGGAAAAGCAAGGAAACCCCTTGCCTTTTCATTTCACAGTGATAATGTGAATGAATTTTGTATTGGCTTGAAATTATATTTCAATGGGAGATGACTGCCAGCAGAGGGGGTCATGTGTTTTCCATCTGCCCTGCTGAGAAGAAAGGGCTCTTGTGAAAGACAGAGCTGTCAGCAACTGCTGCTCCATGCCCAGGAGGAGCTGGCAGCATTTCAGCTCCACTGGAGCAACGAAGAGTGATCTCTTCCCACAGCAGCCAAGGGAACAGTGCACAGTGACAGCATGGGGAATAGGGTCTGGACTGAGCCTCACAGAGGCAGCCCCAAGTCTGAGGGAAATACCACTGATGAAGTGAAGCAAGCAACAGCTCCCTACCCAGATGACATAACAAGGGAAGCTACATGTCCTTGCGGGGACAATCTCAATGCCTCAAACCCCTTTGGCTCTGACGGGAGATGGAGAAGTGTGGTTTCCTGGACACCCTCACACTCCAGAGCCTCCTGTCGTCTCAGGTTTCCATAGACTTCACCGGCTTGGCAGGAGATCCACCACTGCAGAACAGCTACTAACTCTGCAGAACTGTGTTCCGCCTCCAAGTACAAATCAACCCCAGCCCGAACAGCATTTCTACCAGAACTAAGATGCAGTTGGATGTTGCAGTGGGGATACTGCAACACGCATATATCAAACCAGGAGTCCTGTGGAAAGGAAATATATATGGACAGACAGATTCTTGCTAGCTGTTTCAGAGATGTTTATTTCTCCAGCCGCATGGCCGGAGCTCTGCCGAGGAACTGTTCCAGTCACGGGACCAAGGGTCCTTCTGCCCGCGCAGGGAACACAAACCAACCAATGGGAACGAGGCTGAGCAGGGGCAGGGAAACCCCGTGTCTGTGCCCTCAGGGCCCCTCTCCCAGGGCTACACGGCAGGGGAGGGACCCCAACACCTCACCCGTTTTATTTTAATAAAAGGAGAATGAAAACAACTGGATAAACATAACAAGAACAGTTTCAAAAACAAAACAAGCCACCCTCCTGAGTCTTTAAATGTCCAACAGATTCTGTGGAACATCTTAGGGCTGACAGAAGGGAGACAGAACTCTCTGAGCATGCTTTGTGGGGAAACTGAGGCAGGAGAGGGTTTAACTTCTTCCCTCCCCTTTTCATCCCCCACTCGGCATTGGAAAGGGATTTTTGGGGAAACAATTGGCAAAAGCATGGTTTTGTGAGGGAAACCATGGATGAAAAAACGGATTGGGAATACACTGGGGGTAATAGGACATAGGGTAAAAGGGAAAGGTGGGATTAGGAAAGGGAGACTGTAGGGGGGCTTACAATGGAGATATTGTCTAACATGACTACGATTTTTTGCATATATACTGCCTTTTACAGGAACACCATCAGGCCCAGTGACCTGCGATGCTTGTAACCCTTTTCTACCTCGTATAATTTTGAATTCCACACTTCTCCATCTCCCAAGCTTGGGATGCATTTTTCAGGGTTATTCTTTTTAATAGCAGTTCTATGCACGAATATGTCTTGCTGGTTGTCACACCTTGTTATAAAACCATAATTTTGCTTAACATTATACCATTTTACTATCCCTAAGGTCTTAGTTACTATGATCTTTTCCTTTTTCCGAGTGGCTGCTGTTTTCTGTCTCGCTGCGTCTTTGCTCTCTCCTTCGGTCGCTCCCGTGTTGGAATTGTCGGGGCTGCTGGTGCCTGCGCGCTCTTCCCGGGGTCGCGTTCGGGGCTGCGCGGGCCGGGCCGGGCCGCGCCGCTCAGTTCTCCGTGCGTCGCCTCCTCTGGTCGCAGCTTCGCTGCCGCTGCCGGGCGCTGCACCCACGTCTCGGCCGGGCCCCGAGCGATGACTCCCCCGCGCCCTGCTCCAGCGCGCGTCTCGGCTGGGCGCGGCTCCGCTCCACCGCCATCGCCGCCCGCCGCCGCCCGCGCGCCGCCCCTCTCGGCCGGGCGTTCACGGGGCTCGCTCCACCACGCGCTGCGCGGCCGGCGGGCACCGCCGGGTCCCGCCGCTCCCGCCGCTCCTCGCTCCGCCACCGACACTGCGGCTCGCTGGCTCCGCCCGCGCGGGAACTGCCTCGCTGCTGCTCGCAGAGCGCTCGGTGCACGTGGCCTGGGCCGCACGGTCCCTGCGCCAGGCTTCCCTTCGCCAGGACACAGCTGACATTGCTCAACAGTCTCGGTAACTAAATAATATTCACGAAAATATTCTTCCATCGGCATATATTTTGACTCCAGTATTAACTGTGTCCAAACGGTTTTCCAAAAGCCCTTGGTAAGAATTAAATCCCAAGAAACATAGAAAAAGTTCTTAAACAACCATGCCAGGAAGTGTTTCAGTTCTTTTTGAGCTTGAATCAAGCTAAAATTTACAAATCGTTGTTCAAGAATCATTTTAAGTTTAAGATAAATGTCCATATGCGGCTCTGAGAGCCAAGAGTCTTCCCACCGTTCCTCCATAGTTTAGATATGGAATAGCAAAGCAAAACCAAGAAGAGGAATCCAAAGTTTCCAGGGTTTACTCACACAAATCAGTCGCTTAGGGATCGGGGATCGTTCTGCTCTCAATTCTCCACCATTTGTTGCAGTGGGGATCCTGCAACACGCATATATCAAACCAGGAGTCCCGTGGAAAGGAAATATATATGGACAGACAGATTCTTGCTAGCTGTTTCAGAGATGTTTATTTCTCCAGCCGCATGGCCGGAGCTCTGCCGAGGAACTGTTCCAGTCACGGGACCAAGGGTCCTTCTGCCCGCGCAGGGAACACAAACCAACCAATGGGAACGAGGCTGAGCAGGGACAGGGAAGCCCCGTGTCTGTGCCCTCAGGGCCCCTCTCCCAGGGCTACATGGCAGGGGAGGGACCCCAACAGTTGGACAGGTCATAACCACCCCATATGCAGACAGCACACTGGCCACATACAGGGAATACACTAAATTCTGACCAACAGTGTCTCACAATGCAGTGCTTCTGAAAAACGTGAGCAAGGGAAAGAGACAGTTCACTTATCTTTCCGTATCTGACAACTCTCCATTGTGGCTACAGGCTGTACCCTCTGCAAGCAGTGACCTTTCCTCAGAAGCAAGGAGAGTTCTTCCCTCAGCTTTGGGGGTGCATAGCAGCATTGCTGTTACTGGAAACTGGGGTCAAAGTCCCATGTCCCATCTTGGCCCCAGCCTCCCACCAGCAGGGCAGAGCATCCTGATCTGCAGCACCTGTGCAATTTCCTGGCAGAAAATAGTTGTTACTGATACACGGAAAAGGCTCCACTACTGGAATAAGTAGTAAAGTAGGTAAGTTTATTCCAGTGCTGGAACGCATGGGGGATAGTTCCTCCAAAGGGATGCATGCCAACAGCTGCATTCAGCTTGGTATATATCGGGTTACAAGCTCCATATTCATTAAGTTTCCCAATACACCTATATATATTCATTACCTAGCCCTGCCTAGTCTCACCTCGTATTACAATGAGCCCAAAAGTCATTTACATCTGTGCTGTGCTTGCACAGTGTCGTCTGGTCGTCATGGGCAGGGGTCGCTGAGATGAAGTAAAGGGTCTTCCTCATTCTGAACTTTTCACCTTGCTTCCCTGCACATGCTCTTTATGTCCCTGGCCCAAGTCCAAACTTTAAGGCTGGTTTAAGTTAGTTTTAGGTTCGAAAACAGGATGTTTGGTCAAGATTCCTTCCCTTTATCAATAGTCTTATATCTTCTCATTCTGCTTTGGTAGGCACAATAAGTGTTGAGCAAGCTGTATGCATTGCTTTTAACAAACAGCTTCTTAGGAAATCATTTAACCTCTGCTTCCCCCTCTTCCCCTGATTCATTACAGTGTTAATTAATTGCTGCCAAACATTATTAAGTTTGCAGCACAACAGTGGGATGTAAGTACAGAGCCAGCGGCACATCTGCTAAGGCAGCAACACCATCCCAGTCTGGAGTCTCACTCTTCCCCATCACTGCTCAGCTCCCTCACAAACAGTAGTGTCAGTGCAGGGCTTTCCCCCCAGACATCAGCTGATCAGAGGACACTGCAGGAACAAGCTGAACAGGATACCCCAAGTTAATGGGGAATTGACACAAACCACCCCCTTAATTGTGTCTCCTCTGATGGGGGAGGCTTTTTAGAGTCTTTTCCAGGAGTCAGAGACGAACGGGACTTTTAACCTTCTCTTTCTTCTGTAGTTGTTTATTAAGTCTTATCAGAGAAATACAAGCCACTGACGTGACTGAGACATAGCATGAAGTGGAGAATGCAAGAAAAGCCAAATTATCAAGATTACACAGCCTTTTAAAGGTAAATCGCCCAATGAAAACTTAAAATGAAAGATATTTTCACTTTTCTACCAATGTTTAATAAGTTATCTGGTCACGCAGACAGGAACTGCAGAATTCTTTATCCAATCATCCCAGACTACTTCTACTGCAGAATACGGAGTAGATGAAGAAGAAGAAGAAGAAGGTCTGGAGAACAACAACAATTCTCCATTTTGATGTTTTTTTGCTTTTATCTACTTACTATATTAATAAACCCAAAACCTCTAAATTTTTCACCCTGTGACAATCTTACGTAGTATTCTATCACCTAATTCAGACCACTGTAGATTCTAATTCTTTCCAGAGGGTAGGCAATTTTTGACAAAGGTCAAAACCAGTGTTGTCCAGGGGGTAGAACCCTTCAAAACAGACAGAGAAGTATTCTTTGTATTCTGGGTTTCCACAGGGAATCTGTCACTTGAAATGTCACCAGAAATGTTGCAATGATTAAATTAGAGACTGAAGTCCCCAGCCCATTTTTTATTGATTAAATCAAGTGGGTTATATTGACAGGGTTTCTGTAATTTGTGCCAAGGCACAGAGAAATCAATTCATTATTAGACTACCCAGGCCACAAAGGTAAATCTGAACATAAGTTTCCAGATAAAACTGAGAAATCTGGTGGTTTTCCTGCCATAATTCAATCCTCCCCTTCACATCTTACCCCTACCCTTAAAAGTCTGATGGATGCTATGACTGACAGGCAACAAGGAAAGGAGAAACCTCGAGTCAGCTCCATCCCTACCCACTATCCCCATTGCTCAACACCTGCCAGGGCTCTGCTCTCTGCACCCTCACTCCAGACAGTGTCCATTGAGGCAAAAGAGAAAGCCTCTTGCCCAAGCTGGGAAGGGCTGATTGCTGCCCAGAGATGGGCTGGGAATTTAGCAACTGTATTGTGCATCACTTGGTTTTCCTGGGGTTTATTTCTCTTTCTCTTAGTATTTTTTTTCTCTTTTCACTTCAATTATTATGCCTTATTTCAATTATTAAACTGTTCTTATCTCAATCCACAGGCTTTACCTTTTCTGATTCTTCCCCCATCTCACTGGAGGGATGATGCCACAGTGAGTGGCTGGGTGGTGCTTAGGTTGCAGCTGGGGTTAAACCATGGCAGCACCCTATTGATAAAGAGGGAAAGAGCTGAGACAAAATGAGCCAATTCTACAGCTCAACAGCCTAAGCTGACCAAATATCTATTTTCCTTAGACATCTCATATTTAGTGCCCAGCTGCAGGTAACCAGTGGAGCAATTACCAGATGGTCTAAACCCCTCCATCTTTTGCCAAGAATTAATGTGTGTCTAAAGGCTTACTACTGCCATTTCTATACTACCCTCCATCTCCTCTAGAAATGGGATCCCTCAAGATGAGCATTTCTGGAGTATGGGGCTGGACTAACTAGCCAGGAATTTCTCACGCTAAATGGGACAGAAAAACAAAACCTGTCAGGAGGGACACATAGCAACAACCCTCTGAGACAGTCTGCAAAAACATGGAGGGAAACAGCTATATAGCTGTGCACAGGAACAAGCTATGGATCTGCCCCACAGTCTTTTGATTAAAAAAAAAAAGAAGAAATTACGTTATCCAACATACCATGATGGCAAAATTGATTCCTTTGCACCAAATTACCTGTATTTAAATAGATTTATTTTATGCCATTTGCCAGAGAAATTCATCTTCTATTGACAGTAAAGCAAGGCTCTTTGCTCCTTTTTAAAGGAAAGGAAGTGTTTTGCAATGTCTTACCGGCGGGGAAGATGTTGGAGGGGGCTCTTATTTTCTACTTAGTACTCTCAGTAATAGGATTGCTTATGCAGCTTCAAAAGCAGCAGAGTTTTTACAGTTAAAAGGTACAAGGAGCTCTGCAACATCAAACAGCCACCCCAACCCATGCACAGCCTACTGAATTGAGCAGATTTCTCCTTGCCTTCCCTGAACTCTCTGGGAACACTGAGCTGTGGGGAAAATGAGCTGAAAACAAGTGTTTGCCTGCAGCACTGTCAGTGATTGAGACCTGCATTCCCTGGCTACCAGAGACACCACCAGCCCCTACATCTGTGTCAGTCACGGTTACACTCACCTTCTGAAGGCAGTGAGGAGCTCAAGCTTCTCCTCGTGGTTCCCTCATCCCCTTCACTGCTCTCCCAGACACAGGACAAACAAAGAGATGCTGTTTGGCAGGGACACTGCCATACAAGCTCTGGAGCCAGTCTGAGGGATTGTTACTGCATCTCTGTACTATTAACTGCTTGTTAATGGGTGGAAAGAGCATTTGCAGCAATAACCTCTATTCATCATCCTGTGCTCAACTGAAGGCAGAGCCAGGAGTGCTCAGCAGTGCTCCAGAGTCTTTCCTCTGCCAGGATCCAACCAGGCAGGGCTTCCACCAAACACCTACTGATGATCTAACACCCCTCCCCATCACACCCCAAAGAGCCAAGCTGCAGGGACCTACGGGAGAGCCTGCTCAGCCCGTCACCTTTCTCAGCACAGCCACCCCACTCAGGACTGCTACCAATCCAGAGACTCAGAAATCCTCCCTGGCATCAGCAAGGCAACAGAGAGGGAAGCAGAGGAGACCATAACCTTGAAAGGGGAGGACAGGCCAAAATTTAGCTAGGATCCTCCCCAGAGCCTGCCAGGAGCATGGAGGAGACAGGCAGATGATCCATTTACCCTAGCAGGATGTGTACTGCTGTTTTTCCCAATTAAACTCAAATTAAACACTGACATAGAGGAATCAGAGAACCCAATTAAGAAAAATGCTAGGACACAAATTCAGTTAGGGCCAAGTCAAGAGTACTTAAGTATCCCAAAATGAACATGCCTGACATCTGGATAGACAATTATGCTTTCTGAGCCATTGTTCACAAGAGCAAGAACTGAGCACGTGGCCACCCCATTCCTCCCTGCACTGAGTAAGTGCAAGCCAGGCAATTCCCTACCCATCAGCTGGGAGGCTTCCTCCCCAGTGAAGACACAGGTCAAACCAGAGCACAGGAAGAGGGAAGAAACCCAGGAAACAACACCTGAGCAAGTCACACATATAAAATATGTGTGCTTTTGCAATTGCTCATACCCCAGCCATGTCCAAAAGGCCCTGTTTCAGCCCCTGCTCCTGCAGAGTGGGACTGAAAAGTGCTCCTTGCTTGCAGCAGCTTAGACCACGAGTGCACATCAGGAGGCAGAGAGCTTGTTCTTGTCACTCACCCACCCCACAGCCAGCACAGATCTGCACAGAGACAGTGGGACCATGGAAGACCCCAGCTGGACCAGCCTGGCTTGCAGAGCCACCTGCCCCAAAATATCCATTAGCCACTGCCCTGGATATCAGTACACCAGAAGAGACACACTGAGCAGTGGAGACATGCAGGAAAGGAAGCACAGTTTGACTATGGTCACTCTGAGCTACTAACAGTACCTTAGGTTTCCTAGCAGGGCTACAGGAGCACTGGCTTACTTCACAGAGACAGTGAGGCAGATGCAAGAAAGCTTTTTCCAGTCCTGTAAACACTGACTTCCAAAACATGCCCTTGATTGCCCAGGCTGCGTGGCGTGGGAAAATACCATGTCCAAGAACATCTCAGAAGAACAGCCAAACAGGTTTACTTCATCCAGCTCTCACAACCTGCCAGGGAAGTTCACTAGAAGCAGCAGGCAGTAACTCAGCCCAGCAAACAGGAGCAATGTCACACTACTGATCTCAGGTTGGGCAAAGCAGAAAATCAATGAGATGCTTGGGATTTGTGTCAGCGACAGGGAAAGCATCAAAGACAAATGCAATGGATTTTTACTTTTTCTCAGCTATTTGTTCAAATCAAACTGAGACCATGCTCAGTTTATATCCCACCAAGAAAGGAGCCTGAAGATTGAAATCCCCCTTCATGTCCTCCAAATTCCTCCTCCTTCTCTTTCTAGTGCATGCCAGTGTCTTTGGCCTTTTGTGAATTTTCTTAACAAGTCTCCTCTCCAACACAGAAGAGCTGCTCTTCAACTGGATAATAAAGGGGCAAATTGCAGGGCCCATAGGTACCAGCAGCTTACAGGGCAACTGAGAAAAAGCACAGATCACTCAATTGGCAGATAAAGAACTAATCCCGACAGAAAATTGGTTTTCCATAATATTGTGCATTCTGCAAAAGGAAAACGAAAAGAGGCTAGATGGGGCTCAGATTGTATACAGCAATCATGGTATATACCATTGTCTTGGTTTGAAAGACAGGTGTCTGCCTAAGGAAGGCAGGAGCCTCCCAAAGGGCTTTCAGGCAAAGATATGGGAAACAGGAATAACAGTTCGTTACTTATATATATAAACAAGGCAGGGGAAAAAACTGATTTAAACTGACAGAGTCAGATATGACCTGACCCTGTTAGTCAGGGTAGCAGTAGCAGTCCGATAAGGTGGTGGCTGCAGTCCTCCTGAAGTGAATGGATGTGGTTCTGTTGAAGCAGTGATCCTGTGTAGAAAGATCTGGTCTTCCTCAGAAGGTCCAGTGGTAGGTATGTAGCTCTTGTCCTCTGGAAATCCAGTGGGAAAGGCTGCCTGTGGTCTTCAAAAATCACAGTTTATATCCAGGATGGGATGCTTGGTTTCTCCCTCTGGGTGGAGCATCTCACAATGGAATGATGAGTCATGAGATAAGGCACTGATGGGCCATTAACAGGACATAGTCTTGAGGGAGGAGGCAGGGAGCACTGCCCCACCTGGTTTTAACAGCTCATGAAGATGGTGATAGAATACATGCTTGTGGGCACATCTTACATTGTAACCTAGGACAGCCATCAAACACACAAGCACAACCTGTCTACAAGGAGCTGATCTGTGAGCTTGGAACTACCAGAGAAAGCCAGAATTCATCCAGGTGAAGGGGCACCACAGGAGGCTGAGACCTGGCTGGCTGTAACAGAGCACTGTTCTGTCTTCTCCAGCACCAACACTAGCCAAAAACAAGAGCAAAGAAGAGAAAACTGCAGCTAGAAATAGCTAGTGTAAGGACTGTCTCCTACTGAGGACCATTTCACCCTAACCTCATTAAAAGAAGATTGGGATTTATACCCCAAATGTTGCTTTCTCTCCAACATTTCTTTTTACGGCCTTTGCTCTCAGGACTTCAATGACACACCCGCACCCATGCCCATACACCATAAAGGACACTACACACCTTTGATTTGCCGTGATGTATTTCAGCGGCAAGTTGCACAGGATAACTTGTCCTTTGACATTGACCCAAGAGGCATGGGAGGGAGGAAAGAGTAAAAGTGTTTCCTTTTTATCACAGTTGAATCACCACCAGTAGCTGTGGGATTACACAGCCTGGCTCCCCTCCCTCCCTGAATACTGGGTCAGGTTCCTCTGTCCTGCAAGCAAACAGTTGAACCATGGACTTGAAAATTAACATGCAAGACAGGAGAGAACCAGGGTTCATTTTCAGCTTGTCAGGGCCCACAAAATAAATTACAAAATAAAATCTCAGAATGACAGAATAATGAGTAATTCATTTGAAATGTAAAATAAATAGGTAAATCTCTAGTGAGCTGGCAGAACAAATGGGATTCAGCTGACATTTGGTGATTAAATTAAACAGTAATGACCTCATGAATAATGGGCTACAGAATTGAATTTGGAGGGCAATATTTTCTTAAGTGGGGGCAGAGGGACAACACATCCCATAAGAGCCAAGCTACACTTTTTGCATTATTTTCAGTGTTCTGCACAAAATCCTCACTTCTGAAAAGCTGCAATGCCTGAGGACACGGCCCTCCTCTGCAAAGGTTCACCACAGCCCTCTCATCCCAAGGTCTTCAAGTATGAAGATCCCCAGCTCCAAAGGGGATTCCTCCTCTCCCAGCAAGCATCTGCAGCGTTAGTTCAGGGCATGAATAGGAGCACAAGTCTTACTGCTGTCTTTGGAGGGGGGAAAAAGTTAAAACCAACAGCAATTATGAGGCATGCATCCTTCCTAGTAAAGCCACCTCCTGTGCTCAGAGAGACCCACCTTCACCCATAGTGTGCCCCAGCCATTTGGGCACACACTGTCCTCTCTCATGTCAATCCACACCAAATGCAGGGCCAGGGTTCCTAGCATTCCCCTCCCTCCCCTGCCCTCAGCTGCTGGTATTATGTCGGTATTATTAAAGGATTATGTTATCAGGGCTTCTAAGGTAATAACAGCTGCTGTTTCTTGACCTGCAGTTCTGAGCTTGGTCTTTTACTTATCAGCTACAGACAGAGCTGTCACTGACCCCAGCTGTTATTTTGAGCTAAATTCATTGGTGTGCCAAGATGCCTTCTCCAATCTGCTGCTGGCCACCCTCCTCTCTAAAAAGCAGAATCCCCAAGGATAAGGAACCAATCTCGCCTTTCTCAGCCAAAACCTTGGCAGCCTGGGGAAGGACTTGATTAGTGACTACATTTCTTTGTTTTCTTTAACTTAGTAATTGACCAAAAAAGATGTGAATAGTGAAATTTCCTCTTGGTTCAAGTCCAGAAAATCCTGGTTTGTATCAAACAGAACAAAAATAAAGACTTTGTTTTAAAACATACTTAAGCATTTCAGAAAAACATAAATTCTGAAACTTAAAATAATTATCTTCCTGCCTCACTTCACCCTCCTGTCATCAGCTTTGGCTCAAAAGTTCATTTCACAGGTATGCTTGAAAAAGGTTTTTTTCCTCAGACTCAGATATGCAATATTGAGGGACAGAGGTCATTCCAAGATGGGAAAGGAGAATAATTAACTCATCAAGATAACATCCAGTGCATCCAGTGTGGTAAGTATTGCCATAGTTCTGCTTAACCTACATCACAAAACATAGATGATTTGGTTAAGAACTGTTCCCTTTACTAATGCAGAACAAACTTGCTGGTCTAATAACTTCCCCCCCCCCCCCAAAATCAAAGCTAAGCAAAAGTGTTGCACAGGCTAATAAACTGAGAGCTGGGAAATAAATCAAGATCTACAGAGATATAAAACCTAAAAATTCTTTTAAGACCAAGTTAAGACAATTAAACACTGGTGAGACATCAAAAAGCTAAATAGCCTGAAGGAGTTGGTTTTATAAATGAATGTTTGGGTTTTAGGAGTTCTGTTTTCTTTTTCTCTTAAAGAATTTTCCCCATACCTGTTGCCAGGGGGACAAATTACTGGGTGCTTAAGAAAAACAAAAGACCTGGCCACAGCAGGAGGGGTCCATCTGGCTACTCTCTTTCACTTGGGCTTGTGGGCTGTTAGTTCCCAGAGTTTGGATGGAGAGAGAGGCTGGAAGGAATTCGTCAGCACTGAAAACTTCCGCTTTTTCGGCTGCCTTCCTTCCTTCTACCAGAGAAACCCCGGGATTCCCAAGCCCGCCTTTCCCTGCCCTGCTGGGAGCCAGGCTGCGGCTGCCCTGCCCCTGCCATTGCTTTGAGCCTTCGCTACTCTGTAGCTGCGCACGCCCTGCCTGCTGAGACCTCAGGGGGTTCCCACTGCAGCTCCGGAATTTGATATATCTCATCTGCGCCCTGGGATTTGTGCTCGTCCCTGCTGTTCCAGCCTGCCGTTCCAGGCTGCTGTTCCCGAGGGTCTGGCTGGACACTGGGATCGGCTGCCCAGGGGGTTTGTGAAGCCTTTGTTCCACCTCTTCCCGGGATCCCAGGGCACCAGTGCCACGTGCTCCCCAAGCTCGCTCCGGAGCACCCCCTGCAGCCGCAGGGAAACCATTGCACCTGCCCTGCTCACCGGGAGCTGCCAGTGCCCCTGCCGGCTGCGAGCGGAACTGCACCCAAGGGGAAAGGGCCTGACAGCCGAGAAGGCTGGCACTGGGTTTGTGATTGTTTGCTGTTACTGCCATAGTTATTGTTGTTTGTTTGACTTGTTATACACATATAAATATATCATATAAAGAACTGTTATTCCTGTTCCTCATATCGTTGCCTGAAAGCCCCTTAATTTCAAAATTATAATAATTCGGGGGGGGGGGGTGTTGAATTTTTTTTTCATTTCAAGGGAGACTCCTGCCTTCCTTGGCAGACACCTGTGTCTCAAACCAAGACAGATCTTGGCGCCCAGTGGGCCACCTGAGGGCATTAAGAGAAAGGGGTGAAAAAGGAATAACAGCTCCTGAGTAACTTAATTTTGTGTGCTGGATATAGGAACCTTGTTAGGCAGCACTATGTGGTCTACTTTACCCTGGTTTGTGTGGCATGTAGCCGTGGCTATATTCTTCCCCTTTGCAGCTCCTTACTTGAATATGGGTCCTCTGACTAAGGCTACCATTGCTGTTATCCAGTTTGCGCTATGGGTCAAGAAGGTGAGGAATTAATGGGCTTTTAACTTCCTCCGGAATGTGGGCACGTGGATAAAGGGCTATCACACACTAAGTGCATGTTTTTGGGGTTATGTTAAAAATGGTACCTTCTGTGAGGAAATGACACCAGGGGAAGTTTTCTCCCAACCCCTCAACCAGTTCTTTGGGCCCACTCCACCAACTTTCAAAGGGTTTAGATTTCCTCTGGATACTAACCAAGTGGTGCTGATAGGCCTACTCTATTTAGCACACAGAGGTAAGTTGAGATTGGTTTGGATAACTACCCAGACACCGGTCCCAGAGACTAGAGGTCCTACCCCAGAGACTGATCCTGTCCCACAACCTGACATGGCTCCAGAGACTAGAGATCCAGCCCCACAGCCTGATACTGCCCAACAGCCCACCTCAGAAATGAACCACCCAGATTAAGTGGGGGCACTGGTGAAGGAGGTGCGTGAGATGTGCCAGGTGCTGAGGGAATACACCTCCTCAGCTAGTGAAAAACCCTCTCCCTGCCCCGAAGGGGGAGAGTCTGATGGTGCAGCAGCGGAACCCACAGATGTTACAACCGTCCAGGCTCCAGCTGAACCACAAGGGCAATCACAGCCAGCAGCAGCAGTCACCCCTGTGCAGAGGAGGAAGTATAAGACCAAATCAGTATGACCAGTTAATGATGATGGGGAACCACGGCCCTCGCAACCAGCAGGGGAGTCAGAACCTGAAATCATCACTGAGTACCTGTCGTACGACAGTCTCCATGGTATGCGAAAAGACATTGTGCGAAGGGGGCGTGAGCCTTATACAACCTGGCTGCTTCGGGTTTGGGACCTTATGGGCACAGGTGCACAACTGGATAATGGCAAGGCAAGGTATCTGGGATCATTGACCCAGGACCCAGGTGTGGATCAGATATTTGTGAGGGAGCCAGGGCCCCTTTCTCTCTGGGAGCGGCTTTTAATGAGTGTGAGAGAAAGGTTCATTCACGAAGAAAGAATGCAAGAGTACCATCATAGAATGCAGTGGAAGACACTTGAGGAAGGGATCAAACAGCTAAGAGAAGTGGCGGTATTAGAGGTACTCTTGGGGAGGGATGGACAGCATGATAATACCCCGACAAGGTCAAGCGCACAGGTCAGATGTTGTGGAACCTGGCAAAGCTAGGGCCACCCAAATACACCACCTTCATTGCAACAATTAATGCTGAGGACAACCGAGAAACAGTGGGCTCTGTCGCCAAGAAGCTCAGAAATTATGAGAGTATGATCAATGGCCCACTGAAAGCTCATGTCTCTGCCGTGGTTAAGGACCTCAAAGAGGAATTTAAAGAGGAGATTAGGGAGATGAGGGAGGAGATGAGGAAGACCAGTGTGGCACCAGTGCGAGTCACAGGCCCCCAAGTCAGAGCCCGACGTCCCCCGGCTAGAGAGGTTACACCCCATGAGCTGTGCTGTGGTTTTTTCTGTGTGAGCAGGGGGAAGACATGAGAAGGTGGGATGGGAAACCCACCTCTGTCCTGGCAGCACGGGTGCGTGAACTCAAGGAGGGAGGCACTAACCGAGGGGGTTCCGCTAAGGTGAAAGTAGCCTCAGCCTCCCGTGACCGAGCTGCCAGGTATTACAAAAGGGAGGATGATATGTCAGATCCCCTTGAAGGTACCTCGAGCATGTACGCCCAGGGAAAGAAAGATAACCAGGGCTAGAGGGGCCATGCCTCTAGCCAGGAAGAAGCACAGGAGAACTGGGTTTTTTGGATAGTGTGGATTCGATGGCCTGGCACATCAGAGCCACAAAAATATGATGCATTGGTTGATACTGGGGCACAGTGTACATTAATGCCATCGGGACATGTGGGGGCAGAACCTGTTTCTATCGCTGGAGTGACTGGGGGGGATCACAGCAGTTGACCCTGTTGGAAGCTGAGGTGAGCCTGACTGGGAAGGAGTGGCAAAAGCATCTGATTGTGACCGGCCCAGAGGCCCCGTGTATTCTGGGCATAGACTTCCTCCGGAATGGCTATTACAAAGACCCAAAAGGACTCAGGTGGGCATTTGGGATTGCTGCTGTGGAGGCAGAAGGCATTAGGCAATTGAACACCCTGCCTGGACTATCAGAGAATCCTTCTGCAGTTGGGCTCCTGAAAGTGGAAGAGCAACGAGTGCCAATTGCCACCTCGACAGTGCACCGCCGGCAGTATCGGACAAATCGAGATGCTGTGATCCCCATCCACAAGATGATCTGTGAGCTGGAGAGCCAAGGGGTGGTCAGCAAGGCCCACTCACCCTTCAACAGCCCCATCTGGCCTGTGCGCAAGTCTGACGGGAAATGGAGATTGACTGTGGAATATCGTGGCTTGAATGAAGTAACTCCACCGCTGAGTGCTGCTGCGACGGACATGTTGGAGCTCCAGTACGAGCTGGAGTCCAAAGCAGCAAAGTGGTACGCCACTATTGACATTGCTAATGCATTTTTCTCCATTCCTCTGGCAGCAGAGTGCAGGCCTCAGTTTGCTTTCACCTGGAGGGGTGTCCAGTACACCTGGAACTGACTGCCCCAGGGGTGGAAGCACAGTCCCACCATCTGCCATGGACTGATCCAGACTGCACTGGAAAAGGGTGAGGCCCCAGAACATCTGCAGTACATTGATGACATCATTGTGTGGGGGAACATGGCATTGGAGGTATTTGAGAAAGGAGAGAAAATCATCCAGATTCTCCTGGAAGCTGATTTCACCATCAAGAAGAGCAAAGTCAAGGGACCTGCCCAAGAGATCCAGTTCCTAGGAGTAAAGTGGCAAAACGGATGATGTCAGATTTTCACTGAGGTCATCAATAAGATCGCTGCGATGTCTCCACCGACCTGCAAGAAAGAAACACAAGCTTTCCTAGGTGCCATAGGTTTCTGGAGAATGCACATTCCCGAGTACAGCCAAATCGTGACCCCTCTCTACCTGGTTACCTGCAAGAGGAACAATTTCCACTGGGGCCCTGAACAGCAACAAGCCTTCGCCCAAATCAAGCAGGAAATCGCTCACGCAGTAGCGCTTGGCCCAGTCAGGACAGGACCAGAGGTGAAGAACGTGCTCTACTCTGCAGCCGGGAGCCATGGTCTGTCCTGGAACCTTTGGCAGAAGGTACCTGGTGAGACTCAGGGTTGACCACTGGGATTTTGGAGCTACAGAGGGTCTGAAGCCAACTACACTCCCACAGAGAAAGGAATCTTGGCAGCTTATGAAGGAGTCCAAGCTGCCTCAGAAGTAATTGGCACAGAGGCACAACTCCTCCTGGCACCCCGACTACCGGTGCTGGGGTGGATGTTCAAAGGAAAGGTTCCCTAACCCAATGCTACTTGGAGCAAATAGATCGCCCTCATCACACAGCACTCCTGAATTGGACACCCAAGTCGCCCTGGGATCTTGGAAATAATTACTAATTGGCCAGAAGGTGAGACTTTTGGGTTATCCTCTGAAGAAGAAGAGGAGCAGGTGACACGTGCCAAAGAAGCCCCACCATATAACGAGCTACCAGAGAGTGAAAGACAATATGCCCTCTTCACTGATGGTTCCTGCCGAATTGTAGGCGCTAGGTGGAAATGGAAAGCCGCTGTATGGAGCCCCACACGACAAGTTGTACAGGCTACTGAAGGAGAAGGTGGATCGAGCCAATTTGCTGAACTCAAAAGCCGTCCAGCTTTGTTCAGCTCTGGACATAGCTGAAAGAGAGAAGTGGCCAAAGCTCTACCTCTACACTGATTCATGGATGGTAGCCAATGCTCTATGGGGTTTGCTGGAAAGGTGGAATAATGCCAACTGGCAGCATAGATGAAAACCAATCTGGGCTGCTGATGAGTGGAAAGGCATTGCCACTCAGGTAGAGAAGCTACCTGTGGAAGTCCGCTGTTGCTGTTATCCCCAGAGACATGGCAAAATCATGACCTAAGTCCAGGTCAGATGATATGGCCAAAGCAGAGCTAAGCCTCCTTTAATGCCAAAACCCCATCTTTTATAGCATGGATCGCAAAAGAGTAATTACATGATTGGCCCTTTGGCTAGGCACCCACCACAGTGAGTGGCTGAGCGGTATAACCACCCATTTCAAAATAATGTTCTCACAAGACTGAAAACAATTCCACAGTTCTCACAACAGCCTGCAGGTGTAGAAATGATTTACATTCTCTCAAACTGTTGTCCATCCAGTTTGCATGAGAACGAAAGCTTTCACAGAGAAGCTGTGAGAAGCTGGATTTCTCTGTTTCTCAGGTAAAGCATGAGAAAGGAAAATCTTCACAAATGCTTCAGCAGCTGGAAAATTCCTCTGCTCCTGCCTTTTAGCATACATAGTCCGCCACGTAGATGCTCATGTCCCCAAGAGTCGGGCTAATGAAGAACATTGTAACAACAGGTAGATCAGGCTGCGAAAATAGAGGTGTCCCGATAGACTTGGATTGGCAACATAAAGGAGAGGTGTTCCTAGCTCGATGGGCCCATGATGCCTCAGGCCATCAGGGCAGAGATGCCACCTATAAGTGGGCACGAGACCGAGGGGTGGATCTAACCATGGACAGTATCTCCCAGGTTATCCATTGTCATATATGAAATGGAGTGTTGGCCTTTGCATATTAAGCGTTTCAACTTTTAATTGTTGATTGTTTAATTATTGCTTATTCAAATGACCCATCAACCCAGTTGAGAGTTATTAAGTTCCAAAGTTATTCCCCTGATTAGTTGATTAAAGAGTGTTTTACATAATTCCTCATTAAAAATCCCTTGTTAATAAAGTTCCACAAGTTTGTTCCCCTCTTTAGTCCCTAAAAAGTGTAAAAACCCACAATGTCTTAATTCCTGTATGTGTCCAAGTTAATTACCCTGTTTTTAAGAGTTCTCTGAAATACTTATAGCCCAGTTTTAGACCTTTTACCAAGTGTTCTTAACCTTTTTAAGTTTTGAATCAGTTTTAAGCTTTGCCAAAAAGCAGGCCTTCTAACTGACAGAGAGCTATTTTTAGAACCTAGCTGTTGGCCTGCAACTCAGCACCATGGCAACCTGGAATTTTAATGAGGACTTTTTCTGCCTTTGAAGCCAATGACAATTTTTCCCCTAGACAACAGCGAGGCATTGGCAGACTGAGATTACCTCACATCAAGATACCACCAATCATCCAGGACCATGGAGGCTGGACAGTGGGCAGTCATGGGCGGGACCCAGACTCCATAAAACTGCTGGACACCAGATCAGAGGTGCCATTTTCACTTCAGATTAGCTGCTGGTGAAGCCTGATGCTGGGAGCACAGGCCTCTACTGTTGGGGCCCTCCCCCCTGCCATGTAGTCCTGGGAGAGGGGCCCTGGGGGGGAGGCACGGGGTTTCCGTAGCCCCTGGTCAGCCTCGTTCCCCATTGGTTGTTTTGTGTTCCCCTGCACGGACAAGGACCCTCGGGTCCCTTGATTGAACTGTTCCTCGGCTAAGCTCCAGCCATGCAGCTGGGAAAATAAACATCTCTCTGAAACATCTATCAGGAATCAGTCCATATATATTTCTTTTCCTCATTGTTTGATACGTGTGTTACAGCATCCCCACTGTAACACTCTACCTCTTTCAAAAGGCAATTTAACCATTCTGACTTTGGGCTAGCTGAAGTCACCCCAGCATTGGAAGGTCTCTGCCTTGGGAGTTTTGAGCTGGTTCGACCAACAAGGTCTCTAATCACTGCAGACCCAGGGGGTTTTTTGGCTTTATAATTATTTTGTACTTGCTTTTTTTTTTTTTTTGCTGATTGTTCTTTTAATAAATTGTTCTCAATTATTTCAATTAAGAACCAAGAGTTGTCTCATTCCTCACACCATGACTGAGAGCAGGCCAAGCAGGTGAAGCCCCTGTGGTACGGTGGGCGGTGGTCCAAATACAAGTATGGGGAGGCCTGGCAGATTGATTACATCACACTGCCTCAAACCCGCCAAGGCAAGCGCTATGTGCTCACAATGGTAGAAGCCACCACAGGATGGCTGGAGACCTACCCTGTGCCTCATGCTACTGCCCGGAACACCATCCTGGGCCTTGAAAAGCAGGTCCTTTGGAGACATGGTACGCCTGAGAGAATTGAGTCTGACAATGGGACTCATTTCAAGAACAACCTTATAAACACCTGGGCTAGAGAACATGGCATTGAGGGGGTGTACCATATCCCTTACCATGCACCAGCAGCTGGGAAGGTTGAGCGGTGTAATGGATTGCTTAAAACCACCTTGAAGGCACAGGGTGGGGGAATTTTCAAAAACTGGGAGGTGCATTTAGCAAGAGCCACCTGGTTAGTTAACACCCGAGGCTCCAATCTGAGCCCCTACAAACAACAGATGGGGATAAGGTTCCAGTGGTGCACATGAGAGGTATGCTTGGAAAAACTGTTTGGGTTAATTCTGCCTTGAGCAAAGACAAACCCATCCGTGGGGTTGTCTTCGCTCAGGGACCAGGTTGCACCTGGTGGGTGATGCAAAGGGATGGAGAGACCCGATGCATACCTCAAGGGGACCTTGTTTTAGGGTGAACAACCCATGGCTCTGTACTTGTATCAGTATCAGCATGTATATATGTATATAATTCGGGTGATGCATGTATGTATATGGTTAAAACAGTTAAGTTTCATGTAACATGTTAGTATGGGAAAAAATTCGGGGTTGATAATGTTGGGGTTTTCGGAGTTCTCCCTCTGTTTTCTTTTTCTCTTAAAGAATTTTCCCCATACCTGTTGCCAGGGGGACAAATTACTGGGTGCTTAAGAAAAACAAAAGACCTGGCCACAGCAGGAGGGGTCCATCTGGCTACTCTCTTTCACTTGGGCTTGTGGGCTGTTAGTTCCCAGTCTGGGCGGAGCTAGAGGCTGGAAGGAATTTTTCAGCACGGCCGGCTTCTGCTTTTTCGGCTGCCTTCCTTCCTTCTACCAGAGAAACCCCGGGATTCCCAAGCCCGCCTTTCCCTGCCCTGCTGGGAGCCGGGCTGCGGCCGCCCTGCCCCTGCCGTTGCTTTGAGCCTTCGCTACTCTGTAGCCCTGCATGTCCTGCCTGCTGAGACCTCTAGGGGTTCCCACTGCAGCTCCAGAATTTGATATATCTCGTCTGCGCCCTGGGATTTGTGCTTGTCCCTGCTGTTCCAGCCTGCTGTTCCCAAGGGTCCAGCCGGACACTGGGATCAGCTGCCCAGGGGGTTTGCGAAGCCTTTGTTCCACCTCTTCCCGGGATCCCAGGGCACCAGCGCCATGTGCTCCCCGAGCTCCCTCCGGAGCGCCCCCTGCAGCCGCAGGGGAACCATCGCACCTGCCCTGCTCACCGGGTGCCACCAGCGCCCCTGCCGGCTGCGAGCGGAACTGCACCCAAGGGGAAAGGGCCTGACAGCCGAGAAGGCTGGCACTGGGTTTGTGGTTCTGTTTTCTGTTACTGCCATAGTTATTGTTGTTTGTTTGACTTGTTATACACATATAAATATATAATAGTAAAGAACTGTTATTCCTGTTCCTCATATCTTTGCCTGAAAGCTCCTTAATTTCAAAATTATAATAATTCAGAGGGAGAGGGGTTGCATTTTTTTTCATTTCAAGGGAGACTCCTGCCTTCCTTGGGAGACACCTGTCTTTCAAACCAAGACAGTGAACCTATTCATTTAAATCTATGCTCTCATAAATAGTATTTAATTCTTGCTACACATATCAAGCTCTGTCTTGGTTTGAAAAACAGATGTCTGCTAAGGAAGGCAGACGCCTCTGTTGGAATGGCAGATGCCACCCCCTTTCCCTCCGAGTTATTATAATTTTGAAATCAAGGTGGTTTTAGGCACAGATGTGGGAAATAGAAATAACAGTTCTTTATATTATATATCTATATGCGTATAACAAGTGAAACAAACAACAATAACTATGGCAATAACAGCAAACAATCACAAACCCAGTCCCAGCCTTCTTGGCTGTCAGGCCCTTTCCCCTTGGGTGCAGTTCCGCTCGCAGCCGGCAGGGGTGCTGGCGGCTCCCGGTGAGCGGGGCAGGTGCGATGGTTCCCCCGCGGCTGCAGGGGGCGCTCCGGAGCAAACTCGGGGAGCACGCGGTGCTGGTGCCCTGGGATCCCAGGAAGGGATGGAACAAAGAAGCTTCGCAAACCCCTGGGCAGCTGATCCCGGTGTCCGGCTGGACCCTCGGGAATCGCAGGCTGGAACAGCAGGCTGGAACGGCAGGGATGAACACAAATCCCGGGTGGCAGATGACATGTATCCAAACGGGGAACCCCCCCGGATGTCTGGGGAGGCAGGGTGAGCACGGCTACAACATAGCGAAGTCTCAGAGCAGCAGTGGGGCAGGGTGGCCACGGCCCGGCTCCGAGTGCGGCAGGGAAGGCGGGCTTGGGATCCCGGGGTTTCTCCAGCAGAAGGAAAGCAGCCAAAGAAAACAGACTCCCTCTCTGTCTGAACGCCGGAGGCCGAACTGCCCACACACCCAGGTGAAACAAAAAAGAGCAGCCAGCTCTTTTGTTTTTCTTAAGTACTTAGCCATTTGTCCCCCTGGCAACATGTATGGGCAAAATTCCTTTAACAGAAAAAAAACCAGGAGAGCTCCTAAAACCCCAACAAGCTCCAAACCTCTCCTGCTGGAAGTCACACAGTCCCATGCATGCTCTGCTAAGAGAGTCACTGGGGAGCAGTGCTGCTCTCAATTACCCTTCACCCTGGATCAGTAAGGAGTGAGCATGATTAAGGAGCCTCAAAACGTATCTTCCCACATACCCACCTAGCACACAGCCTCTGGATCTGCCAGGAACTGGAGATCAGCTCTTCCAGTTCAGATCCAGACCACTACCACTGCTGTTGGCACTCTGGTAAGAGGCAGCCGAGCCCATTTCATCCTGCAAGCCAAATGCCTTCAGAATAACCAGAAAAGGTAGCTGCCTTAGCCCTCAGCACCTTGTGAAGCTATGGGCATTCCTCTCCTGTAACACAAGGACCATAGCTATCAGAAGAGAAAGTAACTTACATGAGCAGCACCAGTTATAAAATAGCTGAAGAGGATTTAACTACACAGCTCTCCACAAAGCAAAATCCCTGCAATATACTTCTAAAGTCTGAAACAGCCACACAGCTGATCCCAGCGCAGCTCCTGCGCACTCTGGGTAATGCTACGACTGTTGCCTTGCAGGTGTCTTAAAAAAGCTATTCCAAGCTAAAGCCCAGCCACAGTGCACTGTAAAATAAAATAATAATAAAAGCATCATATGGCTAAATTCCTGTATGCTATCTCATGATGCTTCTGCTGAGAGACCAAATTTCTGCTGACTCTGTTCCAATTCACAGCATCTTGGAAGAATGGACAAGTAATACAAATTAAAAATGTGACACAGCTTACCCTCTCCTAACCTCTCTCCCCCTCCTCTCTTTCCTCCCACTGCTCCATCTTCAGTATCCTCCTCTCTCCCTGACTATCCACATCCTCCTTCTTGCCTGTCTTTCCAGGTCTGTAGTTTTATCTGCACAGCCTTAGAGATTAAGAACCCTGGCAAAGAACATCTCTCCTTAAGATAAGAAAACCTTTATCTAGCCAGCAGAATGAAACAGATTAAAAGATAAACCATCAGGAAATATTTGGGCTCAGCTCTATCTCTACCTTTCTGGGAGGCAGTTCCATGAGTGGGTCTGGGGTTTCCCTGTACATCCTTCCCAGAGGCCCCACCATCTTCTACCTGGACAGAGAGCATATAAGCCATAGCCAAGGGCTAGGCAGAGATGCCCTGGGATTTCCAAAATGTGTTGAATTTGCTGGGGTTGCAGATCCTTTGTAGAGCTTTTAAGATGGCCATGGCTTTGGCAAGATACCCAACAGCAGAGTCTCACACATTCCCAAAGGTTAAGAGCAGACAATGCTTTCTGAAGTCTTTCTGCCAAAATGTCAGCAAATTCTGCATCGCTAGACCAGCCTCAATGACAGATAACAACAGTAATAAAGAGGCTAATACATCTAAACCAACATCTAGTTAAAAAACCGGAGAAATTTAATTGGAACTGTTGCCTGTAGTTTAAACGTCAAAGGAGAAATGGTTCCCGTGCTTCCTGCCATTCACAGCCATAAACCAGCACTTTCAGTGCCTGAGGAGGGATGATAAGGAAATGTCAAAGAGGCACTTGGTTTTTCAGCTCCCTGCATGTAGATACAAAAATGCTGCTGGCAAGGATTTTCTTGCTATTTTCTAAGTCCGTGAGAGACTTTTCTCTCTCACAGAAGAGGTAGCAGAGTTATGTAAACAACCAAACCACCTGCAACCTTGAAAAGTCTTGTTTATGGTACAGTAGAAAAATATTTTGATAATGGATGTTTTAGGACTTTAGCCAATCACCCCCAAGGGGTGGCTGATCCTTGTCCAGTTAGACTATGAAGAAAAAAGTCTATAGAAGAGTTTGTAAAATAATTAAATAAATCAATCTTGCTGCACAATTCCTGCCTGCTGGATCTTCTCTCCTCCTCCTCCCTGTGGCTGCGGGACACAGTGATATACCCTAGGGCCTAGGCCTGCGGTAATACCTGCATTTCCCAGTCCCTGCTCATGGAGCAGACAGACACTGCCCTGACAATCCTGTCCATGTGTGCCTTCACAGATAGTCAGCCAAAACCTTTTTCCATGAGGTAACCAGAGTGCTGCCATGGATGAAACCAGGTTGGGGGCTCCCAGCACGTTTTGCAGCCCTCCAATTCCTGTGCCTGTCTCAGCCTCACTCCCACCGTGCGACTGGGCACATCCCATCTTTGTGCCAATGTTCAGCTACACCTACAGCTGCTCCTCTCTGCACACAGACTCTCAATAATGGCAATGCAGCTGTGCTCTTCAAGTTGCGTGCAATGCCACAGCATCCACAGGAACCTGCCAAACCCTGAAAGGTCCCAGGAAGGATGCACAGAGGTGGAGGGAGCTAGGCAGAAGCAGTGCCACCTCTGCAGCGATTTTCACAGAGCCTCCTCACCAGCCAGCTCCAGCAAAGTCCCTTTTCCCTGGAGCCAATGCTCCGTGCTCACAAAAACATGCTGGAGCAAGTTCTGGGTCCTTAGTGAAGGTAAATCAAAACATTAAGGTCCCCTTGAAGAAATGTCACATCCTGAATGGTTTTTATTTACTTGCCTTTGAGCTATCGGTTGTTTAGAGAGACATTCAGCTTAATTTGTTTACAGTGGTACAACCCGAGGCATTTCTTTTGTATTGATGACTTCAGTTAAACCTCTTACTTCTTGAACTTTCTCTTTTGCGCAAAGAAAGTGACACTTGCCACATAGATACACAGAATGAATTCAATTTTGTGATCACACAGATGCACATTCCCCCTACTTCTTTCCCGCCCACCCCCACAGCACTGTAACACTCACACTGCAGCAACTGCAGTGACAGGGGATGGAAAAAGACCCTTTTGTTCCTACAGATAAACTTCACCAGGTCCTGTACATTGTGGTCCTGCTCAGAAAGCACCCAGACCACATGCCCGAGGGTATGTATATGTCCTGGGTTGCAGTGTATTCTATTACCATCCTCATGAGCTGTTGAAATCAGGTGGGGCAGTGTTTCCTTGCCTCCTCCCCCCAGACTATCTTTCTGTTAATGGCCCATCATTGTCCTGCCACATGACTCATAGATAACTCCCTCCGGACTATCTTCTGTTAATGAGCCTAATCAACGCCTGGCCTCATGACTCATTACCCCATTGTGAAATGCTCCACCCAGAGGGAGGAACCAAGCATCCCATCGTGGATATAATCTGAGACTCTGAACACAAGACTCACTGTATGCACGCCAAACTGACATGCTAACTGGGAGCGGAGCTTATGGGGCGACAGTAACACAGCTGACCATGCCCGTAGTCATTCATCAGTTGTCACAGACTTTTGCCCACAAAGCCTTGTTGTCAGTACCTGAAAAGAAGAAGTCTCTCTCGTATGCAGCAGTCCCGACAGGGGCTGTCAGAGCCATATGGTCAGTTCATCGACCATTTGTCAGCAGCCTTAAAGGATGCAACTGAGCTCTCTGAAGAGCTCCAGGAGCAAATGTTCTGAACACTTGCCTTTGAAAATGCTAATAGGCAAGCTAAGACAATTCTTGCTATGCTGCCCCAAGGAGCAGGTGTAGACGAGATGCTCGTACATGCTACCCGTGCAGAACAGTCATCTCAAACAGCTGCTTTTACTGCAACACTGCAGAATGTCCTGCAACAACAGGGACAAGTCATTGCCGCAGCACTGACCAGAGGGGTGCCCAGCAAGTGGTGCAGTCCTATGCATACAAGACCCCGAAGCAAGAAGGCGCAGTCAGCATCAGCTCCTGAGGAAAGTGACGCCACTACTTCAACAGCTGGAACTCTGAGACCTCCGTCCCGAGAAGCCTTGGGAGAGGCTGCAGACGTGGCTGAGTGAAGGAGCTGAGGACTTGCCAGATCCACCACTCTCCGTAGCAGGAGAAATAGCGAGACTCTGGGGCGAATGTAACAGCTGCCCTGGGTGGTTGCTAGTGACTTGTGGTGGGTGTTGGGGAACCCTCTCCAAAGACAAAACTAAGAAGGAGAGTTGCATAAATTTTTAGGTATAGCATCAGACACAGAAATAGAGTAGGGAATTAGTTTTTTGACTCTCTGGAGACAAAAGCATCAGCGGATATTTTCAATCAGCTGTCCGCCCATTTAGATCGAGTGAAGGCAGTCAATTTGGCTAGCATTTATGTTTTTACCTCGTGCTTTAGTAGCCAGGGCTTACGCAATTTTGCATAAACTTGCTTGCTGGGAGAGGGATAAGTTAAACATAACTTCGCAGATGCTTGATGAGTTAAGCGTAGATGTTACTAGTATTAGACATACAATATTACAAAATTAAGTAGCCATTGATTTTCTACTATTAGAAGAATAGTAGACATTGCTACTATTGCTACTCTCCACAGCTGTGAAGAGTTCCAAGGTATGTGCTGTATGAATCTTTCTGTCCTAATTTACAAGTAGATAAGTGAGTTACATCAATTAACCACACAATTACAGAAAGAAGATAGTCTCCGCTTAGAAGGATGGTTAAAGTCACTAGGTTTAGGATCATGGCTAGTTTCACTCGTGCAGCATTTGATTACTGTAGGACTAGTAATATTATTAATAATAGTGTGCTTACCTTTGCCTGTGCCAATGCTTGCAAAAGATGATATACAAAGTTACTACATTTGTAGCCAATCAAGTGTTGCTTTTACAAAAAGAAAAAAGGGGAATTGTTGGAGGATGGTTAGAGGATCAGGGACATGGATTATTGATAAAGGGTACAAATTAATAACAGAACTGTACAAGCAAAAGCCTGCACAAGAAAAAGCCTCCATGAGAAAATGCCTGCGTGAGAAACAGGCCTGAGAACCAAAAGGGAGTTTTTAGGAAGTACAGTGCTGTTCTGATAAAGATGTGCTGACCATGAGAAAGGAGGAAGATCTTTGATCTCTCAAGACAAAACATAAATAATAGAAGCTTGCCAAATGTAGTCTTTTATCTAACCTAATTATGTAGAAGTAAGAATGCACTTTTGTAAGCTTAAACCAATCAAGAACTGACAAGTATATAAACTGATACTATATAAGTGCCTCTGTATTGCTAATAAACGAAGCTTGCTTTATCAATCATTGATTGTCTGCATGTCTTCCCCTGCCAAAAGTCAGCTTTCTCTTTCCCTCTTTTGACCTACTTGAATTTGAACACCTTGCTGGCTTTGCTCACATTCACCTACACACTGCCTGCAAAGCCTGGTGCTCTACTTGAAAACTTTTGCCAAGAAATGTAAATATGTTACAGCTGAGATTTCAGCTGCAGAGGTGCAGCAGGGGAAGTCCAAGGGGTCCCAATACAGCAGCAAGAGGGACTACATGCAAACTTAGCTGAGCATACTCACAGTGACAGAATAAGCTCACGTAAGACCAGAAATAAATACTGACTATCTTGGGGTGAATTTATGATGATACTTTATTCCGTAATCATCTGCTTTATGTCCAGAAATGGCTGCTTTAGCTTTAAGGTGAATGTGGGGGAAGGGCAGTGAGCCCTGGGCTCCTGCGCGGGCTTTCTTCAGAGACTGTCTCTGGAGTGTGCTGGCTGCGGCGTAGATCTGACATTAAATTGTTGCTTTCGCTAGATTAGTTTTTTGCTAGCTTAAGCAAGAAGATTCCTTGTTGCAGTGGGGATACTGCAACACGCATATATCAAACCAGGAGTCCTGTGGAAAGGAAATATATATGGACAGACAGATTCTTGCTAGCTGTTTCAGAGATGTTTATTTCCCCAGCCGCATGGCCGGAGCTCTGCCGAGGAACTGTTCCAGTCACGGGACCAAGGGTCCTTCTGCCCGCGCAGGGAACACAAACCAACCAATGGGAACGAGGCTGAGCAGGGGCAGGGAAACCCCGTGTCTGTGCCCTCAGGGCCCCTCTCCCAGGGCTACACGGCGGGGGAGGGACCCCAACACCTCACCCGTTTTATTTTAATAAAAGGAGAATGAAAACAACTGGATAAACATAATAAGAACAGTTTCAAAACAAAACAAGCCACCCTCCTGAGTCTATAAATGTCCAATCAGATTCTGTGGAACATCTTAGGGCTGACAGAAGGGAGACAGGACTCTCTGAGCATGCTTTGTTGGGAAACTGAGGCAGGAGAGGGTTTAACTTCTTCCCTTCCCCTTTTCATCCCCCACTCGGCATTGGAAAGGGATTTTTGGGGAAACAATTGGCAAAAGCATGGTTTTGTGAGGGAAACCATGGATAAAAAAACGGATTAGGAATACACTGGGGGTAATAGGACATAGGGTAAAAGGGAAAGGTGGGATTAGGAAAGGGAGACTGTAGGGGGGGCTTACAATGGAGATGTTGTCTAACATGACTACGATTTTTTGCATATATACTGCCTTTTACAGGAACACCATCAGGCCCAGTGACCTGCGATGCTTGTAACCCTTTTCTACCTCGTATAATTTTGAATTCCACGACTTCTCCATCTCCCAAGCTTGGGATGCATTTTTCAGGGTTATTCTTTTTAATAGCAGTTCTATGCACGAATATGTCTTGCTGGTTGTCACACCTTGTTATAAAACCATAATTTTGCTTAACATTATACCATTTTACTATCCCTAAGGTCTTAGTTACTATGATCTTTTCCTTTTTCCGAGTGGCTGCTGTTTTCTGTCTCGCTGCGTCTTTGCTCTCTCCTTCGGTCGCTCCCGTGTTGGAATTGTCGGGGCTGCTCGTGCCTGCGCGCTCTTCCCGGGGTGGCGTTCGGGGCTGCGCGGGCCGGGCCGGGCCGCGCCGCTCAGTTCTCCGTGCGTCGCCTCCTCTGGTCGCAGCTTTGCTGCCGCTGCCAGGCGCTGTACCCACATCTTGGCCGGGCCCCGAGCGACGACTCCCCCGCGCCCTGCTCCAGCGTGCGTCTCGGCTGGGTGCGGCTCCATTCCACCGCCATCGCCACCCGCTGCCGCCCGCGCGCCGCCCCTCTCGGCCGGGCGTTCACGGGGCTCGCTCCACCACGCGCTGCACGCGGCCGGGCAGGCACCGCGGGTCCCGCCGCTCCCGCCGCTCCTCGCTCCGCCACCGACACTGCGGCTCGCTTGGCTCCGCCCGCGCGCGGAACTGCCTCGCTGCTGCTCGCAGAGCGCTCGGTGCACGTGGCCTGGGCCGCACGGTCCCTGCGCCAGGCTTCCCTTCGCCAGGACACAGCTGACATTGCTCAACAGTCTCGGTAACTAAATAATATTCATGAAAATATTCTTCCATCGGCATATATTTTGACTCCAGTATTAACTGTGTCCAAACGGTTTTCCAAAAGCCCTTGGTAAGAATTAAATCCCAAGAAACATAGAAAAAGTTCTTAAACAAGCATGCCAGGAAGTGTTTCAGTTCTTTTTGAGCTTGAATCAAGCTAAAATTTACAAATCGTTGTTCAAGAATCATTTTAAGTTTAAGATAAATGTCCATATGCGGCTCTGAGAGCCAAGAGTCTTCCCACCGTTCCTCCATAGTTTAGATATGGAATAGCAAAGCAAAACCAAGAAGAGGAATCCAAAGTTTCCAGGGTTTACTCACACAAATCAGTCGCTTAGGGATCGGGGATCGTTCTGCTCTCAATTCTCCACCATTTGTTGCAGTGGGGATCCTGCAACACGCATATATCAAACCAGGAGTCCCGTGGAAAGGAAATATATATGGACAGACAGATTCTTGCTAGCTGTTTCAGAGATGTTTATTTCCCCAGCCGCATGGCCGGAGCTCTGCCGAGGAACTGTTCCAGTCACGGGACCAAGGGTCCTTCTGCCCGCGCAGGGAACACAAACCAACCAATGGGAACGAGGCTGAGCAGGGGCAGGGAAACCCCGTGTCTGTGCCCTCAGGGCCCCTCTCCCAGGGCTACACAGCGGGGGAGGGACCCCAACAATTCCTTTTTTCCCCCTTCCCCTGGCCTGGAGCAATCCTTTTGGCGGTTTCTGTTTCGTTTTCTCTTGAACTGCTCAGCCTGGTTTCTAAGTCTGAAGCCAGGCGGTCGCCGAGGCAGTCGATCTGGGACCTGTGGGGGACCAGCAGGGGCCGCTCCAGCCAGCTCAAGACCTCGGAAAAGCTGAACCAACAAGACAAAGGACACCAAAATCCACCAGCTTCATCTGCTGTGAGGATGAGACCAACCCCAGAGGTTCAGCAGTTTCCCATCTGTTTTGCCTGAGCTGCTGTGGGAACTCCTTTTTTTTCCTTTCACTGAGCCAAAGGGTCCAGCTGCCATTTTGCCCCCCTTTTTTGCCACACTGTCAGTCAGTCTTTGTCTCTTCCCCTGGCATTTTGAGGTTTTTTTGTTCTGCTGGGGGGAGGGGGGAGCGTAAGCTTCTGAAAGTTCAATATCTAGCATTTATTCAATCTTTTCTTTGTGGGTACCTTGTTTTGTTAATAAACTGGGTTTTTTCACTTTTACCCACTGGTATTCACGTCTCTCATTGGCAGAAAAGGGGAGAATACTGCAGCCCTTCATTTTAGAGAAAACACTCATTCCAGAACTTCATCTCCTAAATTTGTCTCTAAACCAAGACACTGACTCCTTTAAATAATGGTTGGCGTTGGAGTGGATGAAAGATCTTTCTCCCCTTCAGGTCATTCTGACTGATTGCCAAGAGCCAGCATTACAGTTTTCACACTAACACATGCTCCATAGCCTGGCAATCACAGCATAGCACCAGTTGAAGCCTTTGCCTGCACCCTGTGGCAAAGCAACCCTTGATTCAGCAGCAGAACTGAGGTGCTCCAGTCCAGGTCCTCTGAGAGGAGGTCAGGCCCCAGGTCCTCCAGCAGCAGAGCCAAGCCCGCACTCGGAAAGCACCCCTGTGCTTCACTATTATTCTCATTCCTCTTTGCTCCTGCTTCTCCTGTAGCTGGATCAGACTCCAGCAGCAGCAGCAGCCAGACTGCACTGCACTTCCTGAGGAGACCTCCCCACCATCAGCTCTTCCAGGGCTGTCAGCCAAGTGGGCACTCCATACAAGCCTCCACACACTGAAGGGGAAAGGCACATTGTTTACAAGAAAGCCTGGCTCAACCCTTACATTCAAAATGCTTGTGCTCACTTTTCCCCTTTAAACAAGTAATGCTACAATAGAAATCCCCCTGGTGACAGAGCCTGATGAAGCAGATTATGTGCTTAAAGGTCTGATTCCCACTAGGCCCCATTTGGCACAATATCAGATCTTAGACAGGCTGTACAGCAGCATTCACTGAGGACTAGACATATGCCAACCTTGGCAGTTACACCAAAGCTCCTCACAGCATCCGAGTCCTTTTCTGGAGCTGGACTTGGGCAAAAGACAGCACTTTCAGTACAGCTCTCAGAGCTGTCTCCATGCACTGCAAGGGAAATTTTCCTGTCCTTATGTGCTTCACCTCAGCGCTACAAGGAAGGGACAAAAGCATTTTGATTATAAAGAACATTTGCAAAGCTCAAAGCACAGTTACTACTTGTAACTACAGCGTCCCAGTTCAGCGTAAATACATTCTCTTATGTAGGTCTAACCAGTGAAAGTGTTGTTTTTAGAGATATCTCTTACCATACCAAACAAGGACCTTTTAAAAAGCTGTTATTTGCTGAATTCTACACTAGCATATCATTATCTTCCAAAGTCTCCTTACAGCCTCCTGGGGCAAAGCAAAGCCCAGTCCAAACAGTTTATCAAAACCTACCACAGCTATTGTATTGCAGGTTTACATTCTGCACATTCAGCAGAAACAGTGCTTGCTGTAAAGGCTACAGTAATTAAAATATACATACATTGGCTCTTTAGAGCCCCAAGAGCCACAGCCTTGACAATTTACATGCACTCAGATTCTCATCTCTGCTACACTCACACATTGCTGCTGCTACCCTAAATTTTAGTGAAAAGCTTTCGAGGTTTGTCCTGGTGCAACAAAGATCAGCCCCTGGTTGTGAAGGGAGATGGAACAGATGCAGATTTTTTATTTATAAAACCTCCCACTCCGTGCCTCCTGATAAATCACATATCCTGCCAAGTCACTACACACTGAAACCAAAACTAAAATACAATAAACTAACCTAAGAAAAAAGGGCTGAAAACTCACCCTCATAACATTTCCACAGATGAAGACAATTGAGTATAGAAGATCCAGTTAGGAATAGAGACAAGGGCTCAGCAAAGTAGCCTTTTTAAAAGGCTACATTTGCACACAGAGCGCGGTACTGGCAGGATACGGGAGCAGTGTCTGAGAGTGGGACTGTCACCACAAGAACTGGCAGGTTTTGGCTGACCTACAAGCGTTAGGGTCTGAATGTGGGGAGCTGAAACCTAACTTGGGTCTTTCCAGCAGCGGTGGAAGCCTGGACAACTCCCAAGCAAATGGGGGGGGTGGAGGGGGGGAGGTGCTGCTTCACCACCAATTTCCCCATGTGCAGGATGAGGCCACTGAAGATCAGGGCTCTGGGCCAAGTCTCCAGAGCAGCTCATTTCTGGCTCTCCCATCAATCCTCAAGATAGATGAGGAGCAGAAACCTTCTCATAGCACCTCCTAATGGTGACAAATGCCACACAACAGTATCTTGGTAAACAAAGCAGAGTCTGCCCAGCATCTTGGTAAACAAAGCAGAGTCTGCCCAGCATCTCACTTCCCTTGCAGAATGAGCTGGATACCTCTGTCCCCTGCCAGTCACATCCACTTAAGAGTGTAATCCTTCAAACCAACTGCATCCTTCCCCTTCACAAGGGCAGTGGGCAGCACAGGGGAGCCCTGATCTCAGCCAGGCCAGACGAGTCTCCAGAAAAAGTAATAACACTGTAATCACAGGGCATATTACTGTAGCAGCAGGTGAAACCCCACATTAAAAAAAAAACCTCTTGCAGATCACACTTGCCCAGAACAACATCAGGGGGAGGTGAGTGCCCTTGAAAAGTGTGATCCACTGTACATGGCTCTGGGAGGCTATTCCTCACCCAAGATATATAGCCCTCTGCTCAGCAAGGCATCAGAGTGTTTACAGATGAATTTTTTTTTTTCCCCCAGAAAAACATCTACTCCATAAAACAACAATTAGCTGCACTCTGAATTTATGAGTGTAATTTGCAATGCTGTTAAAGCATGGGCAGCCGTGGCTTTCATGCAATGGTGATTGCATTGCTGTGAAGGAGCCTGAACAAGGCTTCTGGCTTTTGGGGATTGCTGGAAAAATGAGAGGCTGTTGTTCTTCATAGGAGAGAACTGCCACCACCTTGACAGGGGTACAGGGCACACAGTGGTACCATTATCACCTGCAATGATGCAGTGACCACCCCAAAAACATTTTATTAGATTAGAGAATGGCAGGAAGGATTATGTTGCAAGTTTTGGCTACCAGATTAGTCAGCTTGGTTGAATCAGCAGGAACCAGATGAGGCAAAGAGACCAAGGAAAGCTGGAAGCTAAGCTTTTCAGAAAGGCAGTAGTAATGAAAAGGATTTGCATAAATTAGACATGAAGGAAAAACATTAGGAGTGGTGTCTCCCCCATCAAGCTACTTTCCTAAGTAAAAATCACCAGTCTGGTAAATTATTAGCTTAGGGGGAAAACTTCTTCAGGGAAAACATAGGTATTAACAGTTGAGCCTGGGTGTTTTCATATAGCCAAGATCCCCAATGAAAGTCTATTCATTCACATATCCAGCCAACCAGCATTAGCCTGTGCCAGTTAAGCATCAGTCTCCTCCAATGAGGGGTAAAATGGGCATAAAAAGCACAACTCTTCCTTTCCGTTCCCCCCCCCCCCTTCCAGGTCTCCCAGCCATGGCAGCAGGACCCGACCTGTTGAGGTGACCACGTGGTGCTCAGGGCCAGCTTGGGGTTCCAGCAGATTGGTTCAGCACTGGCAGATGAAACAGTTTTAACTTTTTAGCTGGAGAGCCTGGAAAGCCAAGACGCTGTCTTTAAAAGGATGGCTTTCTAGTTCATAGATGCAAGGTATTTTACCTTAATGTTAAATGACAATTGCTTGCAAAACAATATTGCAGAAACTCCCTGGAGGCATTAATCAGAGGTTTTATCTCCCACTCTCGAAAAGCTTAGCAAGTGACAGATACTTACAGATAACATCGAGGGGCAAGGCCTTTCAATCACAGGCTGTCCCCAGCAAAGGCATCAAACTCCCATTTGAGTTCCTTAATTGCGAGCCTCAGTGCTTTTGTGGGCTTAGGCCCATAGTCTCTCCCCAGAGTCTCTGAAGATGATAACAGAAGTTCTAACTACTAGAAACAGGAGGTCTATTATCAGCCCTTCTGAAGCTAGGTGCTCCCAGGTCCATCCCCCAAATGATCTGCTGCAGCTGCTGGAAGAAAACAGTGCTGCCTGCCAGATCATTGTGACCCAGGGAGTTTCCAATGCAGGGAGGAAACAAATCACTCTTCCCAGTTTCCATATGCAGGGAAAAATTATCATTCTGGTTCCACTATAGCCAGCCAGGCTAATGGCAAGAGGAGTTTTTGGGTTTGTTTTTCTTCTCCTTCAAAGTACCAAGTAAGGAGGCACACGGAACAGCAGCGTATGGAGCTGAAGCCCTTTTCCTCAGCCTGTTAATAGGAAATATGTGTACTAATGTCTTCACAAACAATTCCATGAGTGAGGGTATCTGTCACAAGCCAGGATCAGTGGTGATACTCTCATGGTGTTGAGGGAGCCCCAACCTACCTTGCAGAGAGGCACCTTAGTACCAGCTGTCTGTAGTGGTGCCCCATGACTCCAGGTTTCCTCTGTCCAAACAGGGCTCAGCCTCTCTTGTATAAAATCCCTTTTTCCCACCAAATCACATGCTGGAAAGGCCAGGGAGAGGAAGAGGAGTAACCAAGGGAAGCCTTCAGCCTAACATTAGGAGACTCCAGGGAAGAGGACAGGGGGTGACCACTTGGCAGACAGGCCCCAAGAAATGCTTCTATTGCGGAAAAGTGAGACATTTCAAAAGAGAATGCCCAGAACTACAGAGGGAGGTTGAAAACTTCCAGATGATGGAATCAGAATCTTATGCACAGGATTAGGGGTGTTAGGGGCTCTATTTTTTGGGGGTCCAAATAGCATGAAGAGCCCTTGATAAATATAAAATTTAAGAATTTTAAAGAAGAAGAATATGTGTTTATGGTTGATTCAGGAACTGAGAGAGCAAGTTTAATTAAAATCCCCTGTGGCTATGTGAAAGGGATGAAGCAAACCAGAATAATTGGAGTGAAAGAGGAGGGATTCCATGCCCCCATAATGGAACAAGTAAAAGTTTTGGAAAATGGTAAGGAAATAACATCTAGTTTTGTAATAATACCAGAGGCCAGCACCAACTTGTTAGGAAGAGATTTACAAGTGCAATTAAGGATTGGGGTAATTCCAGAAGAGGGTAGAATGGTGGTAAAGCTATTTAAATTGACTATAGAGGATGAGAGGGAAATAAATCTGGTGGTGTGGGTGGCTAAAGATAATAGAAAAGGGCTGAATATCTCTCCCCTGGAAGTAAAATTGAAGGAAGGGAGCCAACCCATCTGTGTGAAACAATACCTTATAACTTTGGAAGGAAAAAGGGGATTACAAGTTATAACTGAGCAACTTTTAAAGGATGGATTGTTAGAACCTTTCATGTTCCCTTACAATACCCCCATTTTACCTGTCAGGAAACCGGATGGGACATACAATCTTGTTCAAGATTTCAGGGAATTGAATAAACTTGTTTGGGTACACCGCCCGGTAGTCACTAATCCATATACTTTACTATGTAAGATTTCTCCATAACCATGTGTGGTTCAGTGTGATTGATTTAAAAGATGCATTCTGGACATGTCCACTAGCAGAAAACAGCAGAGATATATTTGCTTTTGAATGGGAAGACCCCACTACTGAGAGAAAGCAACAGTTATGATGGACCTCTTTACCACAGGGATTTACAGAGTCTCCAAATCTGCTTGGACAAATTTTAGAACAGGTGCTTGAAGAGTTTAATCTAAATCCAGAGGCAAAGTTGTTACGCTATGTGGATGATTTGCTGATATCAGGGAAAGAGAAAGTCCGAGATGTCACAATTAAGCTATTGAACCTTTTGGGAGAAAATGGACTAAGGGTCTCTAAGATAAAATTACAATTTTTGGAGAAAGAAGTAAAATATCTTGGGCATCTGATAAGTGAAGGGTGAGGGAGGATAACCCCAGAACATATTTCTGGCACTGTTGCTATGCACCTTCCTAAAACCAAACGAGAAGTAAGAAAATTCTTAAGTTTGCTCGGATATTACCATTTTAATGGATTGAGAATTTTACCCAGCATGTAAAGTTTTTGTATAAAAAACTACAAGAGGAAGGAGAAAAAGTTGAGTGGGCTAGGAATCAGCAACAATTTGAAGATCTGGAAAAGAAATTAATCTAAGCACCTGTTTTAGCACTCCCTTCCTTAGAAAAACTTTATCTGTATGTCAACATAGAAGAGGGGACAGCTTACAGAATGTTAACCCAAATATGGGGAGGGCAGAAAAGACCTGTGGCATACCTTTCAAAAATGTTACATCCAGTGTCCTGAGGATGACCCACCTATGTTCAAGTGAAAACTGCTACTGCCTTATTAGTAAAAGAGAGCAGAAAACTAACTTTTGGGTACTTTAATTGTAGCTACTCTGGATACAGTCAGGACAATTTTAAATCCATAGGTAGCTATGATCCGCTCAGGTGGCCACTCATCCTACCCCCACTTCTGGGTTCCTCCTATCTGGATGTCCCTTTTTCTCCGTGCCAGTTCATCATACAGAGGAACCCCAAGACTTCACCCCTCAATTCTTGGAAGTAGGAAAAAGGAGGGTCTAATTATGTCTAGGGGTACAGCTTCCAGCCTAGTCTTTTTGGAGCATAACACAGGCCATTTTCCCACATAACCAGAAGAGTCCTTTTGGTGCTTGCCAATAATTATGGAATTTTGCATTGTTTATGCCAATCTTACTCCAGAATTTTGAAATTTTTGGTTCATCTTGGAAGGAGTTGGGTTCCCTGGTAATACATTCATATAACATTTTCTTGTTCCACATATGTACACCCTTGTTTTTGTTTTCTTGCCCAATATAAATCCTTAGCCTTAGGGATCCACCACTGATGTGTACCATTTGTTACAAAATACCTTTTGCAGGGAAACTCACCCACATATGCTATATATTTAGGACCTCTCCTCCATAGACATTCTTCTCCGATGACTCCCGACCTCAAGCTCCAAGTTTCTTCTTCCTCCCTCTCATCTGCTCCTGATGATTCCTTCTCCATTATCTTTAGGGTCTCCTGTGGGGTCAAAGCAATCCCCTCCCAAGGCCAAACCTCTGCCATCTGGGTATCTCCACAAATCCAGCAATCAGTTATATTCCATTCATGGCTTATTTTCTCAACCAGATCTAGGAACAAGTTCTTTCCTCCCATCATTCTGATTTCAGGTCCCTTCTTAATTACCCGTTTTACCTCCTTTTCTCTAACCAAGTCTGGCTCCCATTTTCCTGCTTTTTCTTTTTGCTTTACCAGGTCTTTCTCACAGTAGATCCATTTCTCCTTCATAGGGCGTTCTCTCAGCAATTTCTGTTTAAAAGTCCCTACATTGTCAAAAAGCCAATAGGTTCGGCCATCCTCTATGCAGGTTTGCAGCTCTAAAAAGTTGGAACAATTAGGGCTCGGATTTGAATGGGTTCTTAGGATGGCCGTCCGAGAGTCTCCCGCATACAAGGGGTAGTAACATTTATCACAAGATGGTGCTCCTCCCGCTTGGATGTTAATCATGAGGAGAACCCATATCAGCAGGGGTCTGGTACAGGGCACTCTCCCACCCATGTCTCCCCTCTAATCCCAATTAGAGGATCCGCGACTCTCTGTGGCAAGAGTGTATCCTGATCTGGTCTTGCCCCCTTGCAGTATTCTTACCCGTTGGCTATTGTTACCCTCTTGTTGTGGTGACAATCTGCCTTTTGTGTCAACCTATTTTCTTTCCTTTTAGGGTCTGATTGCTAGGTGCGTGGGAGGATGCTCTATTCCTTCAGAGTTCTTTGGATCTGTAATGAGACACATCAAACAAATTTTAAAAAATTCTTTTAAATTCCTCAATAAGTAACTATTTTTAAACTTTAAACATTAACAAGTATTAATCATGCAATGAACAATTTCAAATTCTTAAAACTTATATCACTAAAACAGTTAATAACTATAAATCATCTTAAAGAAAACTCCATCTTTATCTGTCCTTTCATGGCTTCTTCTTTAGTGTCAGCTTGGTGTCGGTCGAGTTAACTACCGTCCACTCAGTTGGGGCTTGTACAGGTCCTCTCACCCTGGAGACATGAGTCCATCCTTTTTCTTGAGTTCTCACTGCTGTTGCTGTGGTCAGCAAAATTTGAAAAGGGCCTTCCCATTTCGGGGTCAATGGCTGATCTTTCCAAGTTTTAATTAATACTCAATCACCAGGCTGGAATTTATGAATATCGAAATCAATGGGCGTGGTTTGGGGAAGATACCCCTTTTCTCTCAGTTCTTTGAGAGTCTTTGCAACAGTCTGTATGTATTTCCTCGCACTCAGTTCTCCCTAATATGTGGGATGTCTCCATCTTTGCCATTGTCTTCTAAACTTGATAAATGTAGGATGGTTCCTTCATCTCCTAAGGCTGCTTTCTTTGCTATCTGGTCAGCCAAATTATTTCCTTTTATCTCCAGGGAGTCTCCTCTTTGATGTCCCCTTACATGCACTACGGCTATCTCTACTGGGCCTCTTAAAGCTTTAAGTACCTCTTTTATTAAGTTTTCATGCACTAACGTTTTTCCTTTTGAATTTACAAATCCTCTCTCAGTCCAGATTTTATCAAAAGTGTGTACCACTCCATATGCATATTTTGAGTCAGTATAAATAGTTCCTTTTTGATAACTGAGCCACAACAGTCCTCGTAATAAAGCATAAAGTTCACAGCACTGCACCAACGATTGTCCTGAAAGTTTTCCTTTTTCTTCAATATTCATGTCTTTTCCATTTATCACTGCATACCCCGAAACTCGTTTTCCTTCTATTACTCTGGACGAACCGTCCACAAAAAGGATCTCTCCTTCCAGTAAGGGGTGTTCCAATAAGTCCTCTCTGACTTTCGTTTGCAGGTCAATGGTTTCGATGCAGATATGCTCAAGTCCCCTGTCTGGTTCTCCATATAAAAATTGGGCAGGGTTTATTGCTCTGGTTGTGGTTAACTCTAAATTTTCCATATTGTTTAGAATCAGTTCATATTTTAAAAGCCTGCTGTCAGAGATCCATTGGCTAGCTTTCTTGCTTAGTATGCTTTTCAAATCATGTGGAGTGTACACTCTAATCTTGTTACCAAAAGTTAACTTATATCCCTCCTCCACCAGAGTTACTGTGGCCGCGACAGCCTGGAGACAGGTTGGTCATCCCCTTATCACTGGGTCTAATAACTTTGACACATAAGTGATAGGTTTTTTCACTCCACACCACTCCTGCACAAGCACTCCATAAGCCACTCCTTCTTCAACATTCACAAATAACTCAAATAACCTTTCTAAATCAGGCAAACTCAATACTGGAGCAGTTATCAGTTTTTTCTTTCAATTTTCTGACCTGTTATTATCTTCCAGCCCTCTGGAAGCTTTGATATACATGATCTGTCTGCTCCAGTATCAACCAGAAACTCATATTCTTTGCTCTGGGGGCCAACTTCCAGATTTACCAAGGGCTCTGTGTGATTTTCAAAACCTTTCCCCAGAGCAAAGAGCCCCTGACACCCCTAATCATTTTTCCTTTTGAATCTTTTCCAATATATCTCGTTCTCTTGCAATTGCTTCATCCAGACTTCTTTTGCAGTTTCTCTTTGTGTGTCCCTCTTCACCACAATAATTAGTTGGGGTACAGGAGAAGTTGGCTCAGGGGTAGGGGAAGCAGATGGAGCAGATGGGGTCTGGGGTGATAGAATAGGGTGCAGCAGAGGGGGTTGAGACGTGTGGAGCAGGTGTTGAAGGGGGTGGGAGAGACACTGGCTGAGCAGGGGGAAGCACCAGAGGAGCAGGAGGGTGAGCCACAGGCAGAGTGGGTGGAGAAGGGGGTGGGAGACACTCAAGAGGGTCCCATCTTTTTGAACTACTTTTCTCTCCTGCTTCCCGTGTTTCTTTCTCATTTGCTTCCTTCTCTTTTGACATTTTGTATACTCTTATTTTCTTATCCCAGATTTCATTTTCAAGCCAACAGGCTGCATATAATATTACTTCCTCATTTTGGTTTTCTTTTAAGTTAACATGTCTGTTCAAGGCCTTGCACATCCACTTTTCTTTAGATCCGTACCAGGGCCAATAAACAGGCCCTTCCTGAATCACTTCCTTTGACCAAATTTCAACGCTATAATTGATCATTTTAATTCTGTCCAATTTCTTTAAATTTTTATCAGCATCCCAAAGTTGCATCATTTCCCCTAAGGGACTGTTGGGAGGAATGTCTTTTATCTCTTTCTTTTCCTTCTTTGTATTCTGGGAATTCTTCCCTGCACACTGACCCATGATTCAATAATAAATTGGATTATAATTTAGCTATTTAATATAATAATCGAATTATAATTTAAATATTTAATATTATAATTTAAATATTTAGTAATATAATAATCGGATTATAATTTAAATATTTAATAAATTACCAAAATAATTTGAGTTTTATATTTAAATTAATTCCTTAATATAATAGTTATATTATAATTTAAATATTTAATAAATTACTAAAATAATACAAGTTTTAATTCCTCAATATAAAAATTGAATTATAATTTAAATATTTAATAAATTACTAAAATAATTCAAGTTATTAATCTCTTAATATGGGAACCTAATAAGACTGCCAGTCTCAAATGATAACACAAAGCGTTTCAATAATACGGGAGAGAAAAGGAAAAACCTATATGTAGGAACCTCAAAGGGATCGTGGGAAAATATACCGGTTGTGGGAGATCCAACCGGAGATCAAAAAAAACCTACAATTAAGATGGTGGCCCAACCGGAGACCGGATGAACCCTACCAAAAACTACAACCAAAATGGTGGCCCACCCAGAAACCGGATGAACCCTACCAAAAACTACAATCAAAATGGCGGCCCAACCGGAAACCGGATGAACCCCACCAGACTCTTCCGGCCCGTCGGGGGGGAACCCTCCCTCCTCCGGGGAGTTCTTCAAAAGAAATTAATATGGCTCCTGCCAGACACCACCGAACACCTCTCCTCTGCAGCCTAGATCTTAAAATGGCTGAGACACTGACAGTTTCTTAAAAATTAAGATGGCGTTCGCCAGACGCCAGTAGGCACACTCTCCTCTCTGATGTTACGATTGGTGGAGCTCCGATCCTCCCTCTGATGGCTTGTTGCTAGGGTCCTCATTGGTGTTCAGCTCCGTCAGTCTCTGGGGCGTCGAGTGATTGGTTTTCCCCCTAACCAATAATTCCTCAAGATGTTTACATCATAAATTATTAAGTCATCTTAAGAACATTCCAGAACGTTCCCCTCTTTTCTATAGACCCACCACTCTTCCCCCATTGGTGTCACCATCTAGCAATCACATAGCAGCATTACACCCGTACAGTCACAATAATAATTAACTTATTAACTGTATATAACAAGTAACTTTTAATTTCTTTTTAACCAAAAAAACCTTTTAACCATTTATTACAATCTCAACATTCTCCAAAAGGACTCTTTGGAGGTATTTCAGGATTGTCATCCCTATAGTTGATACTCTTTTTCAACTTTACTTTACTGCCCCCTCTGGGCATCCTGCCATGTTTTATTCCCCGAAGTTCCCACTGGACTCACCAGTGAGATTTTCAGTGGTCCTTTCCTGCAGACTGTTGGGGTGGCTCAGCCTACTCTCAGGCTGAAACCATCAAATGTCAGTCAAACCAGGGCCACCCACTGGGTGGATTTCCCCACTCAGGACAGTGGATCGGAAGGCAGACCAGACGAGATCACTGAGGTCTAGGTTACCTCCCCCTGGGTGGCTCCCAATCTTAAGTTACCTCCCCCTGTTCCAGAAAGTTCTCCCTTTCTTAGTTGTTAATTGGTTTCCTGTTGTGACTCCCGCCTCCCTGTTTTCCCCATTTGTTCTGAAAAATTGTATCCTCCCCTCTGCTTCTACCCCATTGGTTGTTTTCTCTTTCCCCGCCTTGCTCCACCCCCCATAAAAGGGTGTGCCTTTTCTGGTTCCTGGACCCTCCCGCAAATAAACCTGTTGGAACCCATACCAGAGGCCCCTCCCGCCTTCTTTGCTTCCGGACTAACGCAGGCCTAATCCATCGGCGGCCCGACGTTCTTCCTCTGAGGAGGAGCCAGCGCACGCATCCATCTCACGCTGATTCCACTGAGCCATCCAGCGAGGACGCTGTGGAGGCTAACGCTGCGTCCCCTCTGCCCGAGGGCACGCCGAGGCTTGTGATTGCAAGCCCCCGGTTGCGTTAGCTTGGCGCACCAAACAGCGACTACACACATGTGAGTTCCTGCATCGTCCTCACTGCCAGGGGGCTGCGAGTGTCAGCGATTCAGAGACGCCGACGCCTCTCGTGGCAGTGCGCTCTGTTCTAAAAGTTGCGCTCCGAGAGGAGGTGGCCAACTCCTGCCAGGAGAACAGCCTGACCCGGAGGACCCCACCGTGCCTTTATGTTTCCAGGACCGGAGACCTGTGTCTTCTTCTCGTGTGTGTAAGTATTTTTGCGATTCCCGGCCCCTGGGAAATTACCTTTAGTCTCTCCTTTTTGCTGGTGGTGGGTGAAGTTGAGGCTGAGATTTAAGATGGGAGCTAAGCTTTCTCAGCCTCAACAGGAGGTTTATCGCCAAGTTGGGGAGTCCCTGAAGAGTTGTGGGTTACAGTTATCAAAGGGGTTTTTGAAAAGGTTTGTTGAGTGGCTCTTCTTCTATTTTCCCCAGATGTCCCCTGTTAATTTGAAGTCGGCCATGTTTTGGCAATTTGTGGGGGACAAAATATTGGAATTAAACCAACGGGGAAATCCCTCTGGAGAGAGGTTTCTCTACATGGTCTGGGCTTTGAGTGATATACACAAAGCTAATCGGAAAATAAAGGAAAAGCCCCGAGTTCTCCCCAGTTCTTCCCAAGTCCCTCCTTCCTCCCCTCGCGTTCCTCATTCCACTACCCCGTCGCTGAGAAGATCGGGAGGTGTAAAATGCTCAGAAGCACAGGGTTGCCACTGTCTCCCTGACCCTTCTCGATCCTCTCAGCCACCCTGCCGAAGTAGCCCTGGCCAAGCTGTTTCGGCTTCTACCCAAACCCGCTCTCCTATGCCGTCTTCCCCGGTTGTTCGCCCAAAAAGCAGTTCCCAGTCTTGATGCCCTCAAAATGACAGCAAAGGCTTTTCTTCATCCACCATTTCGCCCCCTTTCCCTGCTGTTCCTGCATTCCCCCAAAATGGAGACCGCATGGCACAGCCCGCCTTTTTTCCTTCTTCCCACAATCCTCTTCTCCTCCCTCCCCCTCACTCTTTCCTGGCCCCGCCCCCTCCTAATGTGATGACTGTGAGCTCCTCCTTCGCGTCGAGTACCACCCCCTGCGTTGGGAGTCCCTGCCTTTCCCGTGGCCACTCCTCTTTGTCCTCAGCCCCCGCCTACTGGGAGGAGCCTTCTGGTTCCCATGCCTTGTCTTCCGGTTCCCACGCTGTGGAAACCAGAACTGACGCCATTTTGAACCCGGAACTGGGAGCCTCCTCCGGTCCCTTCGCCACTCCGGTTACTTATAACCGAGCTGGCGGCAACCCCACTTGGAAACCCTTTGACCCTGCTGGGCTCAAAGAACTTTGTAAAGCCCAGAAGGAGTTTGGGAGGGAGAGTCCATATTTCTGGAATCTCCTGCGGGCCACCCTCACTAATACAGTGCTGGTCCCAGCAGACCTCCGAAGCATTTTTTCTTGCTTGCTTTCTCCAGCCGAATTCGAGATGTGGGATGACGGGTGGAGAAAGCAACTAAGAGAGGTCCTCCCAATCCTATTGCAGGACCCTAATAATGCAGGGGTTTCCATGGACCACCTTACCGGTGAGAGGTTGCTGGCCAAGCCACAAGACCAGGCCCGAAACACCCCAGAGCCGGTCTTAAATGCTGTAAAGCATGCGGCGGAGCAAGCATTTTTAATGATGCCCCCTAAATCGGCGCCTCTACTAAATTTTACTGAAATTCAGTAACTTCCAAATGAGCCATTTATTGATTTTATCGACAAATTAAAATTAGTGGTGGAGAAGCAAGTGGAAGATACAAGAATTAGAGAAAGCATAATCACTCAAATAGCAAAAGCTAATGCAAATTGTTGGGGTTTTAAGAGGTCTAGTTTTTTTTCTGTTAAAGGAATTTTCCCCCATTCTGTTACTAAGATGATAAATCGCTGGGTTCTTGAGAGAAAACAAAAGACCTGGCTGCTCCTTTTGTTTCACCTGGGTGTGTGGTCAGTTGGCCATCAAGAAGAGCAAAGTCAAGGGACCTGTGCGAGAGATCCAGTTCCTGGGAGTAAAGTGGCAAGATGGATGACGTCAGATTCCCACTGAGGTCATCAATAAGATCACAGCAATGTCTCCACCGACCAACAAGAAGGAAACACAAGCTTTCCTAGGTGCCATAGGTTTCTGGAGAATGCACATTCCCGAGTACAGCCAAATCGTGACCCCTCTCTACCTGGTTACCTGCAAGAGGAACAATTTCCACTGGGGCCCTGAACAGCAACAAGCCTTCGCCCAAATCAAGCAGGAAATCGCTCACGCAGTAGCCCTTGGCCCAGTCAGGACAGGACCAGAGGTGAAGAACGTGCTCTACTCTGCAGCTGGGAGCCATGGTCTGTCCTGGAGCCTTTGGCAGAAGGTGTCTGGTGAGACTCGGGGATGACCCCTGGGATTTTGGAACCAAAGGTACAGAGGGTCTGAAGCCAACTACACTTCCCCAGAGAAAGAAATCTTGGCAGCTTATGAAGGAGTCCAAGCTGCCTCAGAAGTAATCGGAACAGAGGCACAACTCCTCCTGGCACCCCGACTACCGGTGCTGGGGTGGATGTTCAAAGGAAAGGTTCCTTCCACGCATCACGCCACCGACGCTACTTGGAGCAAATGGATTGCTCTCATCACACAGCACGCCCGAACTGGAAACCGAAGTCGCCCTGGGATCTTGGAAATAATTATTAATTGGCCGGAAGGTGAGACTTTTGGGTTATCTTCTGAAGAAGAAGAGGAGCAGGTGACACGTGCCAAAGAAGCCCCACCATATAACGAGCTACCAGAGAGTGAAAGACAATATGCCCTCTTCACTGATGGTTCCTGCCGAATTGTAGGCGCTAGGTGGAAATGGAAAGCCGCTGTATGGAGCCCCACACAACAAGTTGTACAGGCTGCTGAAGGAGAAGGTGGATTGAGCCAATTTGCTGAACTCAAAGCCGTCCAATTAGCTCTGGACATAGCTGAAAGAGAGAAGTGGCCAAAGCTCTACCTCTACACTGATTCATGGATGGTAGCCAATGCTCTGTGGGGTTGGCTGGAAAGGTGGAAGAAGGCAAATTGGCGGCGCAGAGGAAAACCAATCTGGGCTGCTGAGGAGTGGAAAGGCATTGCCACTTGGGTAGAGAAGCTATCCGTGAAGGTCCGTCATGTAGATGCTCATGTCCCCAAGAGCCGGCCTAACGAAGAACATCGTAACAGCAAAAAGGTAGATCAGGCTGCAAAAATAGAGGTGTCCCAGATAGACTTGGATTGGCAACATAAAGGAGAGGTGTTCCTAGCTCGATGGGCCCATGATGCCTCAGGCCATCAGGGCAGAGATGCCACCTATAAGTGGGAACGAGACCGAGGGGTGGATCTAACCATGGACAGTATCTCCCAGGTTATCCATGATTGCGAGACATGCACTGCGATCAAGCAGGCCAAGCGGGCGAAGCCCCTGTGGTATGGTGGGCGGTGGTCCAAATACAAGTATGGGGAGGCCTGGCAGATTGATTACATCACACTGCCTCAAACCCGCCAAGGCAAGCGCTATATGCTCACAATGGTAGAAGCCACCACAGGATGGCTGGAGACCTACCCTGTGCCTCATGCTACTGCCCGGAACACCATCCTGGGCCTGGAAAAGCAAGTCCTTTGGAGGCATGGTACCCCTGAGAGAATCGAGTCTGACAATGGGACTCATTTCAAGAACAACCTTATAAATACCTGGGCTAGAGAACATGGCATTGAGGGGGTGTACCAAATCCCTTACCATGCACCAGCAGCTGGGAAGGTTGAGCAATGTAATGGGTTGCTTAAAACCACCTTGCAGGCACTGGGTGGGGGGACTTTCAAAAACTGGGAGGTGCATTTAGCAAGAGCCACCTGGTTAGTTAACACCTGAGGCTCCACCAGCCGAGCAGGCCCTGCCCAATCCGAACCCCTACAAACAATAGATGGGGATAAGGTTCCAGTGGTGCACATGAGAGGTATGCTTGGAAAAACTGTTTGGGTTAATTCTGCCTTGAGCAAAGACAAACCCATCCGTTGGGGTTTTAAGAGGTCTAATTTTTTTTTTTTCTGTTAAAGGAATTTTCCCCCATTCTGTTACTAAGACGATAAATCGCTGGGTTCTTGAGAGAAAACAAAAGACCTGGCTGCTCCTTTTGTTTCACCTGGGTGTGTGGTCAGTTTGCTCTCTGCATTCGTTTGGGGAGAGAGAGAGAAGAGCTGCTGGTTCTTTTCGGCCGCTTTTCTTTCTGCTGGAAACAACACCGGGATCCCAAAGCCACCTTCCCTGCCCCACTGGAGGCCAGGCTGTGGCCACCCTGCCCTGCCGTTGCTTCGAGCCTTCGCTACGTTGTAGCCACGCTCACCCTGCCTGCCCAGATCTCTGGGGGGTTCCCCGCTTGGATACAGCACATCTGCCACCTGGGATTTGTGTTCATCCCTGCTGCTCCAGCCTGCCGCTCCAGCCTGCCATTCCAGCCTGCCGTTCCAGCCTGCTTTTCCCGAGGGTCCGGCCAGGGGTTTGTGAAGCCTTTGTTCCATCCTTCCCCGGGATCCAGGCCACCGGTGCCGCATGCTCCCCAAGCTCGCTCCGGAGCGCCACCTGCAGCTGCGGGGAAACCATCGCACCTGCCCCGCTCACCGGGAGCCGCCAGCACCCCTGCCGGCTGCAAGCGGAACTGCACCCAAGGGGAAAGAGCCTGACAGCCGAGAAGGCTGGGACTGGGTTTGTGATTGTTTGCTGTTACTGCCATAGTTATTGTTGTTTGTTTGACTGGTTCTATATATAATAGTAAAGAACTTATTATTCCTATTTCCCACATCTTTGCCTAAAAGCCCCTTGATTTCAAAATTATAATAACTCGGAGGGAAAGGGGTTGCATCTGCCATTCCAAGGGAGGCTTCTGCCTTCCTTAGCAGACACCTATCTTTTAAAACCGAGACACAAATGAACCTTGTAAAAGAATGATTATGAGCCTTCCGCTTGATCCTTCACCAACGCTAAAGCAAATGATTTGACATTGCACAGCCTTAGTTCCAATTGACCAACCAAATTTAAAAATGAGGGGGAATGTGGTAGGAGCTGCGGGTGCCGCTGAGGCAACGGCACCTCAGGACAAGAGGATGACAAACAGAACCTGGACTTGTCATAGATGTGGCAAACCAGGACATATGGCCCGGAACTTCAGAGCTCCAGCCCCGATTAATCAAAGTTCCTGAGCTGTTTCCCCAGGGCAAGTACCATCACCCACTCACATGGAGGTACAGCCGGGAAACTGAGGACCCAGCGCCGGATCTGCGGCCCCGTGTGATGACATAAATAAAGAAGCCGTGACCAGAAAAACTGTGACTATCGCTACTGCAACCATGATGGACTCCATCACACCTCAACGGGTCCTCGTGAGTTGTGAAGGATTGAAAGACTGCTGCTTGTTTATTATAGGAGACACCACGCGTACACCACCAGAGATCTCAATAACACCAGAGGTCGTCCAAGTAGGATCACAAGGACTCTTTACAATTAACATCCAATGTATTCATCCACCTTTCTTTCTTGCAGCTGGCCAAGTTCTCGCCCAGGCCATCCTCATGCCCAGAAGTTCACCAGAAAACTACAACCCATCTGTCTTCTGGGCTGAGGTGGTAGGGGAGGACAAGCCGATGCTAAGCTGCAAGATTTCATGCCAGGGCTCGGACATCAGCCTAGCAGGGATGATGGACACGGGGGCAGATGTGACGGTCATCGGCTCCAACAACTGGCCGTCACAGTGGGGGTTGCAACCGGTGGAAGGTATTGTTACGGGTGTGGGAGGATCTGTGGCTGCCCAGAGAAGCAGGACTCTTGTCCAGATTGAGGGTCCAGAGGGGCGGATTGCAACAGTCCGTCCATTTGTTATTGACTCTGGGTTTACACTGTGGGGCAAGGAACTCATGTCTCAGTGGGGAGCCTGGGTTGAGATCCCATCTCAACCCCGGGATTTTTAGTAGGGGCCACTGCGGAGCGCCCCACCCAGAAATTGAATTGGCTCACCGATAAAAGGGTCTGGGTGGATCAGTGGCCTTTAAAAAGACACCAATTGAGAGCGCTCACTGCACTCGTGGAGGAGCAGCTGGGGAAGGGGAACATCGAGCCTTCCAACAGTGCTTGAAACTCCCTGGTCTTTGTGATCCGGAAGCCGGGGACAGACAAGTGGAGACTCCTTCATGACCTGCGGAAAATTAATGAGGTCATTGAGGACATGGGACCCCTGCAGCCCGGAATGCCATCACCCTCTATGCTCCCTAGGCAGTGGAAGGTAGCAGTCATAGACATCAAGGACTGCTTCTTCCAGATCCCCCTACATTCGGACGATGCACCCCAGTTTGCCTTCTTGGTGCCTTCCCTCAACCGAGAGGCTCCCATGCAACGCTACCACTGGCGAGTTCTGCCGCAAGGCATGAAAAACTCACCCACCATCTGCCAGTGGTATGTCACTCACATTCTGTCCCTTGTCCGGAAAAGAGCAGCTGGAGCTGTAATCCTACATTACATGGACGATGTTTTGGTGTGTGCGCCCACGCAGCAGTACCTGGACTGGACTCTGGGGGAGGTAATCAGGGCTTTAGAGGCTGATGGATTTGAAATCCATCCCGAAAAGGTCCAAAAGACCTCACCTTTTAAATATTTAGGACTAAAAATAGAGGAGCAGATGGTGGTGCCCCCACTGTTAAAAATCAAAGATAATCCCAAGACTCTGCAGGAACTCCATCAACTCTGCGGGTCCATCAACTGGGTGAGGCAGCTTCTGGGACTGACGACTGAGGACCTTGCCCCTCTGTTCAACCTGCTTTGTGGGAACGAGGATTTCAAATCCCCGAGGCAGTTGACAGAAGAGGCAAGAAACTCCCTCATCAAGGTCCAAGAGGCGCTGTCGTCTCGCCAAGCCCATTGTTACGCCCCAGGTCTGCCCTTTCAGTTTATAGTGTTGGGGAAAATGCATACCTCCATGGGCTGGTTTTCCAGTGGGACGAGGTGCAGAGGGATCCCCTTCTGATTATTGAGTGGGTTTTCCTCTCGCACCAGCCGTCCAAAAGTATTACCATGCCACAGGAGCTCATGGCTCAGTTGGTGATAAAGGCTAGGTCTCGCCTCCATACCCTTGCGGGGTGTGATTTCACATGTGTTTACCTGCCACTAACCACCAGTGCACTGGACCATCTCCTTCAAAACAACAATCATCTCCAGTTTGCCTTTGATAGTTATTTGGGACAAATATCGGCTCACAACCCGAAACACAAATTGTTCAATTCGGCCTTTAAATTAATTCCAAAAGAAATTCAGTCGTGAACCCCTCAATGCCCTGATGATCTTTACGGATGGTTCTGGGGCATCTCACAAGTTTGTCATTGCTTGGAGGGATCCTTGCACTCAGAAGTGGGAGTCTGATGTGCAGGTGGTTGAAAGATCACCGCAGGTTGCAGAGCTTGCCGCAGTGGTCAGAGCATTTGAGCGGTTCAACGAACCTTTTAATTTGGTAACAGATTCCACATATGTAGCAGGAGTGGTGTCCAGAGCAGAAAGAGCATCGCTCAGAGAGGTGGCAAATCCAAAAATCTATAACTTGCTTTTGAAGCTAATCCAAATTGTCTCCCACCGAAAGCAACCCTTTTACGTAATGCATGTGTGGTCACACACTGATCTGCCAGGGTTCATCGCAGAGGGGAATCGGAGAGCTGATGCCCTAGCTATGCCTATTGAGATGGCAAACTTGCCTAATAGATTCCAGCAAGCCCAGTTGAGCCATGCCACATTCCATCAAAATGCTCCAGCCCTCGTCCGGATGTTCCACCTCATCAAAGACCAGGCAAAGACGATTGTGGCGACATGCCCTAGCTGCCAGAAATACCAGTTGCCATCATTAGGCCAAGGGGTTAATCCTCGAGGCCTCGGCAGTTGTGAGGTATGGCAAATGGATGATACCCATTTCCCCCAATTCGGTCGCCAAAAATATGTGCATGTGTCAGTAGACACCTTTTCTGGTGCGACCTTCGCCTCAGCCTATCGTGGGGAAAGAGCAAAAGATGTCACCAACCACCTGGTACAAGCCTTTGCTGTGCTGGGGACACTGAAAAAATAAAAACAGACAATGGCCCAGCATATACATCTGCAGAATTGAAAAGATTCTTTGACGAATGGGGTGTGGAACATGTCACCATCATCCCCCATTCTCCTACAGGCCAGTCAATCGTTGAGCGCAAACACCAGACATTAAAAAGACTGCTTGAACAGCAGAAAGGAGGCAATGAGACTAATGCCCCTGTTTTAAGACTCGCCAAAGCGCTCTTCACTTTAAATCTTTTAAACTGCTTCCATGAAGAACCGAACCCCCTTATTTTAAGGCACTTTACAAATTCAACCAAGGCTAAGCTAACTGAAAGACCTAATGTCTTGGTAAAAGACCCAGACACACTGCAAATACGCGGCCCATACCCCTTAATCACATGGGGAAGAGGGTATGGATGTGTATCAACCCTAGAAGGACCTAAATGGATCCCTGGAAAGTGGATCAAACCCTTTTTAACAAAGACATCAAAACCAAAGCAGCCTGAAAACGCGGTAGCAAATGCCTGGAAAAGGAGGAGAAACAAGACCTCCTGAATAAACAAGAAATTCTCCTCCCAGGCTGCAAAGACAAACATTCCCCTTCCCACCTTCCCTAATGTGTTTCCCTCCCCTAAGTGGCCATTTGTTGTATTTGAAAGAGGGGGAGTCTAAGGGAACCATAGCTTCATGATTGTTCTGTTTATCTCATTTATACGTTGTTCTGCTTTCCTTCAGTTAAAGCCCTTACAGGATGGTGAACCATGTGTTGCTTTACTATCTACTGCTGCAACTTCTCCCAGGTCAACACCAGCGAAGCAAAGCGTGGATCATCCCACAGCCACAACACAATGTGTGGGTGACTCTAGCACAAGCCCTCAATCAATCTGGGCTGCATCTAGGCATGGGCGGGGGTGAAGGATCTGATGTCGACCTGCCTTATTGGCATTCCCTTGTACGCTGAGGAGTTTGTTGCTTACACCCACCATACACATATCCTCCAGCCTCACCATTGGGACCGATGGATGTGGAAACTCCCGACAGACATCCCAATGCCCCAAGAGTTACATCTGCAGGGGTCTGCTGGAGCAGCTTACTGCTTCAATTCCCATTACAGCGAGCCGAGGCATCAGTTCCAGGTTGGCCCTTACAATAAAATCTATAAAAAGGGCTGGTGCCAAAAAATGGTCCTGTTGGTTTCCAGATCCATTGGCCACAACAAGGTGTTGCCAGATGGATTGTTTTTGATCTGTGGGGACCGAGCGTGGAATGGAATCCTGCCCTACCTTACCGGGGGACCCTGCACTTTGGGGAAACTGACTACCCTTACCCCAGACAGGGCTCAGCTCCTCAAATGGCATCAATCTGTTAATCAGGTACGAACCAAACGATCCATGCAAAAAATGTCAGATGATTGTGATGATTCAGTTGTTAATTGGCCTCACTCCAAACGGGTTGTGGTCTCAATTTTCCTGACATGGGTGGCAGCAGCCAAAGCCCTTGGGGAGCTTGAGCAGATTTCTTGTTGGCTTGGAAAAAACGCCCAAGCCACGTCCTCCACCCTCAGCAAACTATTATCTGAGGAGGAGAAAACAAGGCAGGCGATGCTGCAAAACCGAGCAGCGATTGATTTCCTTCTCCTTGCCCATGGTCACGGCTGGAAGGAATTTGAGGGGCTCTGTTGTATGGACCTGTCCACCGAAGGCAATTCCATCCAAGCCAAGATACATGAAATACAACAGCAAGTACAAAATCTACAAGAGGAAGGCAAGGACTGGTTCAGCAATTTATTTTCTGCTTTCACCTCCCCTTCATCCACGTGGAGCTTCAGCAGCTGGGTCCCATCAGTGATAAAAGACATTTTATGGATTTTGTTCACAATTTTTATGATTTTATTAGCCCTTCCTGTTGTTAAGTATTTGATTTTAAAATCCCTTAAATCCTCCCTTCCTTTTCAATGTAATAAAAAAAGGGGAGATGTTGGGGTGGCTCAGCCTACTCTCAGGCTGAAACCATCAAATGTCAGTCAAACCAGGGCTGCCCACTGGGTGGATTTCCCCACTCAGGACAGTGGATCGGAAGGCAGACCAGACGAGATCACTGAGGTCTAGGTTACCTCCCCCTGGGTGGCTCCCAATCTTAAGTTACCTCCCCCTGTTCCAGAAAGTTCTCCCTTTCTTAGTTGTTAATTGGTTTCCTGTTGTGACTCCCGCCTCCCTGTTTTCCCCATTTGTTCGGAAGAATTGTATCCTCCCCTCTGCTTGTACCCCACTGGTTGTTTTCTCTTTCCCCGCCTTGTTCCACCCCCCCCCCCCCCCCCATAAAAGGGTGTGCCCAATGCTTCTCGGGGCTTTTTCTGGTCCCTGGACCCTCCTGCAAATAAACCTGTTGGAACCCACACCAGAGGCCTCTCCCACGTTCTTTGCTTCCGGACTAACGCAGGCCTAATCCATTGGCCGCCCGACGTGCTTCCTCTGAGGAGGAGCCAGCGCACGCATCCATCTCACGCTGATTCCACTGAGCCGTCCAGCGAGGACATTGTGGAAGCTAACGCTGCGTCCCCTCTGCCCGAGGGCACACCAAGGATTGTGATAACAAGCCCCCGGTTGCGTTAGCAGACTCTTCATGGACCCCCCCGGTCCGCCTCTCGTCTGTCTCCTGGACAATCTCGGGAACCCAATCAATCGCCTGGTGCCGGCCAGCGTCGAAGGGAGCTGGTCACCTAAAAACTGGGTGAGGCGCACCTTCAGCTCCTCTTGCTGTGTGCCGGACCCAGATGGTGGAAGGATCCTGGACGAGGCCCCATTTTGTGTGGGAAATCACACAATGAAAAGCCAGTGTCCATAAAGGAGACAGAGGAGTCCTGCAACTTTATTCAAATAAAGGGAGAGAGTCCACTGGGGCACACACCCTCTCGAGGTTTTGGAGGGTGCAGCCTCCTTTTATCCTAACTCCCGGCCGCATGTTGCCCTCTTCCTTTCCCCACTGGCTGAGATACTAGGAAGGTACAGCCTTTCCAAACCACATGCCACATATTCCCCTCTTAAACATGTCATTTCGGTCCAAAGTTCAGAAAGTCAGGCTTGTGCAGATCCATTTGTCTGTTTCAGGAGTCAAACTGTTCTGTAACAAACCTGCTGCTTGAAGTTGGTAGAGATATTAAGCTTCATTTCAAAGACATTAACACCCGTACCTTCACCCATGGAATTGTTTGTAAAGACATTAGCACACATCTTTCCTATCACCAGCCTTCTCCTCTCTTGCCACCCTCCCATCCCTGCCCAGGTTTTCTGTCTTTACCCTCAAGCTACTGCTTTCCCTCCACTATCGCCATCAGGCCTCTTCCCCATATGTTTCCCACCCCCCATTCCACCTCATCTTCCCCAACTTTTCATGAGATGTGCTGCTATATCTGCTTCCCTGCAAAATATAAACAAAATAAAGTACATTCCACAGAGACGGGGATTTAAATCCTTATTCCCTTCATTGTATGCATCTTAAGGCATCATTTATAAATGGTAGAAGCATGTCTACAGATTTATGTGGTTTTTGTTTTTTAAGATGGTTTAAAGTTCGGCTGGGGGTAATATTCAGAGTCCGGATAAAAGACCTTGAACTCCTGCAACTCAGGAGCCGTAGGTTCAAGCTCCGGTTCTTGCAGGGTCTCTGCATCCAGGAGTACCTCGGCTTGGTCAATATCCTTAGGGGAGGGGGAGCTTGTAATCAACTTTACTAACATTCTCTTGAGGAGTCCAAACAAAATTAGGGGAACCAACAAAACAAAAAGAAAAATCAGTCCAGATCAGAAAATAGATCCTGCCCATCCGGATAGTCCCCATTTGCTGAAGATGTCGCCAAGCCAGTCACCAGTTTCTTTCTGAATTTGCATCACCATGGCCTGCATCTTGTCGATGGTTCTGTGGATGTTCTCCGCCCTTGATGTTAAGTTAAGGCAGCACAGCCCTTCGAACTCCTCACACCGGTGGTCGTGGAGTAGGAGTAGGAAGTCGATCGCGGCCCTATTTTGCAGAGTGGCCTGCCTGGTCAGTTCCTTGTCTTTTAGGAGGTCGCTTAGGGCGCTTGAGGTAAGATTTGCTTGTTTCACAACCCAACATTCTAAATGGCCCAATTCTCCTAGTGCTTTGGCTGCCACCACCCACGGCAAAAGCACGGTGATTGCAACCCCTTTTGGTCTCGACCAATGAACGACTTCCGAGTCGCAATTTTGATCCAAATCAGAGAGCTCGCGTTTCTGGATGGCCAATTTGGAAGTCCTATTTCTTTTTCTCTCCCAATTATTAACTAAGGTTTGGTTGGGCGTCAACAGCGTCAAGTGGCCTATGGTGCAAGGGCCTCCTAACAGGCGAGAGGGGATGCCTGCCCACGCCCTGTCACCGCAGATGAGAAACAGTCCCCTGGGTAACCCTTTCGGACGTGACCTATGGGGATTTTCAGTGGTCACCTTACTGATGGCCAGGCACCATTTGGCTGCCTTATACTCTCGGTGGCTTGGAGCTATGTTCTTAAAGAACTCCTGATCCGGGGACAACCCGAATTGGAATTGGACACAGTAGTGAGCTGGGTACGATCCCAAGAGATCCAGCTCCTGGGGCTCACTACTGGTCTTCGGGAGTTGGGGCAGCCATTTCTCAAGGGGGTTGTCAATGTCGCGTTTCCCCCTGCGGTGCCAGCCAAATGGGGGCCGTCCCTGATAGGGCACCTGGGGACGGTACGAGCTGACAGGCGGCTTGACGACAGGGGCCTTACCCGTTTCAGCTGACTTGGTATTTTGGGCAGACGTAGTCGAAGCCTGCGTGGGCTTGAGCCTTTCGAAAAGAGAAGCATACTCCTCTTGCTCAAGAGGGATCCCCACCAGACACAAGGCCATAGGGTTTTGGGCCGTGGCTGTAGATAAACATATGTGGTCTTGGCCCATGGTTTGCGCCAGGACTGACCACACGTTTGCTGCCGGTTGGGGAACTATCCACGGCGACACAGGCCATGGGAGCAGCTGCAGGATGACAACAAGCTGCAGGCTTCTGGCAACGGCTCGGATGGATGGTGCAGGATCCATTTCTGTAGTCTCCAAGCTAGAAAGAAACTCAAAAGAAAGAATATCAAAATTGGGAAGAATACCTGGGGGTGAACTTAGGGTCCAAAGGGGCGTAGGATTAACCCACCCTGGTTTTAGGGGGTGCTTGACTCCTTCCTCCGGTGGGCTGGGAAATACACGGTTTCACCCATTTTGATGGGATCCACCTGGGGCCTTCGGGGGTGGATATGCATGCATATCCCTTCCCCCATGTAACTAGTTCATGAGGGCCCTGTATTTCCCGAGTCTCCGGGTCTTTAACCAACACCGGAGGCCTTTCTTTCATTTGCAGCTGCTGAGACCGCCCGAAGTGCCGCATGATCGGTGGATTCAGGTTCTCAAAGGCACAGTTGAGGAAGTTTAGCGTGAACAGTGCCCTTGAGAGCCTGACAGCTGGGGATTCTAATTTCTTTGAGAACCTTTGCCGCTGTAACATCTTTTTAATATTTTGGTGAGCCCTCTCTACGATGGCTTGACCAGTCGGGGAATAGGGGATGCCTGTCTTATGCTCTATTCCCCATTGCTGTAGGAAGCTCCTGAACTCCTTGGAGGGATAGGCTGGGCCATTGTCAGTTTTAATAACTTTGGGGATGCCCAGGGTAGCGAATGCCTGCACTAGGTGCCTTATGACATTGCTAGCCCTTTCCCCTGTGTGGGCAGAGGCAAAGACGGCTCCAGAGAAGGTATCTACTGACACATGTACATACTTCATTCTGCCGAAAGAAGCGACATGTGTCACGTCTATCTGCCACACCTCACAACTATTAAGGCCACGGGGGTTTGTGCCGGTGCCAATGGCGGAAGAGCTAATTGGTGACATTCAGGACACGCTGCCATGATCACTCTGGCCTGGTCGTGCTTCAAATTGAACTGCTGAACCAGGGCAGACGCATTCTGATGGAACAACTGATGGCTGATTTTGGCCTGCTCAAATACATTTGGAATTGGGGCCATCATGGCTGGTGCAGCGAAGGCATCTGCCTTCCTGTTGCCTTCCGCGATGAACCCAGGCAGGTCCATGTGTGACCTGACGTGCATTACGTAAAATGGTTGCTCTCGGTGGGAGACTAGGCTAACCAATTTTGAGAGCAACTCATACAAGGCTGTGTTGGAGACCTCTCGCAATATGGCATGTTCAGCTCTGAAGACTACCCCTGCTACATATGCAGAGTCAGTTATCAAATTAAAGGGTTCGGGGAATCTTTCAAAAGCCCTGACGACTGCGTCTAACTCAGCAACTTGAGGTGATCCTTCCACCTCCTTAATATCAGCCTCCCACTGCTGAGTTTGGGGGTCTTTCCAAGTCATGATTGACTTGTGGGATGCCCCAGATGCATCAGTGAAAATGGTCAAGGCCTTTAAAGGTTCCTTGCTCCGAACACTCTTTGTATTTAATTCAAATTGGATTTCCGAATTAAAAATTTTGTGGGCTGGCCTATGTAAGGAAATTTGGCCTGTGTAGCCCTCCAGAGCGAACTGCAAAGCTTCACAATCATGAAGCAAGCTCTCCAACATTGCCTTGGTAATTTGGCCCGTTTGTGTCCTGATTGGTACGTGAACACAGTCGAAGTCACACCCCGACAGTTCCCTGATCCGGACTCTAGCTTTCCAGATCAGTTCAGCCATCAGCTCTTGTGGCTGTGTCATCCTTTTGGACCTGTGATGACTGAGAAAGATCCACTCTATTATCAAGAGAGGGTCCCTCCGGTCCCGGTCCTCTTTGCTCTTCTTTTTGTCTTCCCATTGGAAGACAACCCCGTGCAGGTGTGGCAGATTGCCCAGGATGATAAACTTAAAAGGCAAGTCCGGTCTGTATCTGCTTGCCTGCCTGGTGGACATCAGGTGTTGCACCTTCTCCAGGGCTGTCCGCGCCTCTGAGGTAAGTTTCTGGGGAGAACTAAGCTCCTCTCCCCCTTTCAGTAAATCAAAAAGGGGGGCTAGGTCTTCGGTAGACAGACCCAGCCACGGTCTTACCCAATTTAATGACCCACACAGTTTGTGGACATCTGCCAAAGTCTTGATATTTGTTTGAATAGCCAATTTTTGCGGCACAATGGTCCGCTTGGTAATTTCCAGGCCCAGGTATTTCCAAGGTGGCATCCTTTGAATTTTTTCTTCTTGGAGCTCGAAGCCTGCAGCAACGAATGCACTGATTGTCAGGTCAAGCACACTCGCAAGCACGTCATTGTCAGGGGCACACACGAGGACATCATCCATGTAGTGGAATATGATAGCCTCTTTTGCAGCTGTGCGAACTGGGGCAAGGAAGAGACATACCATTGGCAGATGGTCGGGCTGTTCTTCATGCCCTGCGGCAGCACTTTCCAATGGTATCTCTTCCTCGGGGCTTCTCAGTTGATAACCGGAACCGAGAAGGCGAAACGCGGGGCATTGTCAGGGTGCAGAGGAATTTGGAAAAAACAATCTTTAGTATCGATTACTGCCAGGTTCAAATTTTGGGGAAGCATCGTTGGGGATGGCATTCCCGGTTGGAGAGAGCCCATGTCCTCTATCACGTCATTAATGTGGCGAAGGTCCTGGAGGAGCCACCATTTGTCTTTGTTAGGTTTTTTGATGACAAAGACCGGGGAATTCCAGGAGCTGTTGGTCTCCACGATATTCCCCTTCTTAAGCTGCTCTTCCACGAGCTTCTCGAGCGCCTCTAATTTCTCATTATAGAGCGGCCACTGTTCAACCCACATTGGTCGATCTGTCTTCCAATTTAGTTTTTGGGTAGGGCGCTCCTCAGTGACCGCAACCCAAAAATTTTGTGGGGGAACAGGTAAGTCAATTGTGACTCCCCACTGTTGCATGAGATCTCTCCCCAAGAGGGGTTCCTTGTAATCCAATACGAACGGACGTATGTTAGCTAATTGTCCGCTTGGTCCCTTAATTTGCACGATGCTCTTTGATTGTTTTGCCAATTGGATACCTCCAACACCTTGCACGTGTCCTGCCATGTTTTGCAATTCCCAATGTGCTGGCCATTCCCGCGTGGGAAAGATCGTCACATCTGCCCCTGTGTCCAGAAGTCCCTTAAAATGTAGGACTTCTTCTCCCCTGTTGATCTTACAGTCTACCCTTGGCTTCCCTGTTCCTATTACATGTGTGGTACATGCTGTCGGGTGTGGCCCTTCTGCAGGGATAGCCTGGGCGACTGTCTGCCCTCTGGGCAGGAACAGAGGTGGACGGACACAGCGCAGCCAGAGAACGGGTCCTTCGGGACTGGATGTCATGAGTCCCGGAGCGACTTCAATCTCTGGTGGTGTGCATTTAACATCTCTAACAATGACATACCTGCTAGGGCTTGGGTCCCACGTCCCCAGCTCACCACCGACACTTACTGGTGCGGCGTGCCACTCGTTGGTTTTCAGGAAGAGCGGTGTCGACAGCTGCAACTTGAAAGAACCATCAGCAGGAGAAGTGAAGTCAGGCTGACAAGTCACATCTGGTAATGTTGCATAGTCTTTTTTGGCCCCTTTCTGTTCCCCCTCCCCCTCGCCGCCCAACCTTTTTATATCATCACGCGGGTCGGGCGCGCGCTCCCCACTCAGTTTTTTTGTAACTGGCTCCCTAATCCCCCAGACCCTTGCTCCTGTTTAAATTGATGAAATTGCCGCTTGAGCGGGCAGTCTTTGGTCCAGTGCCCAGGTTGGTCACAAAGGAAGCAGGTGTTTCGGGTCTGCTGTTGGGCCCGCTTCTGGCTGTTCCTCGATGGAGGTTGTCCGCTGTTTCGGCCTGTGGTCCTCTTCTGGTCCACAGCAGGATGGTGTGTTGTTGTTCCCACTGAGACCGCTCCTCGGGACCGTTGCTTGTCCGAGCTGGCAGGTTGTAGGTGCGGTGCTTTCGCAGCACAGACTTCTAACATGGCTTGGATTGTCGGCGGGGGGTCCAGTGGGAGGCTCAGGATAGCTGTCTTGTATTGGGAATTAGCATTTGCCATTGCCATCTCTGTTATGACCTCCTCTCTGGCCGCCAGCTGCCTGACCTGCAACTCTACTGCTCGGGTTAGTCTCTCTACAAACTGGAGGAACGACTCCGTGGGCTGCTGTCGGACCTGTGAGTAACTTTCCATGGGCGCGTCCGGTCTCAGGCCAAGGAATGCCTTACCGGCCAGTTCCTTGACCTGCTGCAGCACCTCTAGGGGCAGACTCTGGGCCTGCTTTGGCGCCAATGCCCATTCCCCCTCGCCGCTTAAATGGTCCATAGTTAATGCCTGGTTGTCAGCATCAACAGCCGTATCAGAGCTCTGCAGAAGCGCAGGAAGGAGTCGGCTGAGCTCCTTTTCCGATGCCGCCCTCCAGAGCAGAAACTCTGCTGAGGAAAGCAAGCACGAGAAAAGCTGACGCAGGTCAAAAGGCATCATTACTGCTCCGGAGAGATTTGCCTTTAAAAGGCCACAAAAATATTCGCTTTCTCTCCCGAACTCTTTCTGTGCCTTGCAGAGTTCTTTGATCGTTTGGTGGAAGAGGGGTTCCCAGTTGGTGTGGGTCATTCCCCCTCTCCTGGACCTTTGATAAAAAACCGGAGCGGCCGAAGAATGGAGTCCAGTTCCAGGTTCCGGTCCTCAGGCCCCTCCCCTTCCGACCACTCACCGTGGGAACTGGAAGGCCAAGCGTGGGAACCGGAAGCAGGAAGCGGGTGACAACCAGACACGGACCTACAACAACTTCTAGGGGCGGAGCTCGGGGGCGTGCACTGATGACAAGTGGGAGGGGCAACAGGGGTGGACCCAGCTTGGGTGTGGGAGGAGTTAGGGTACTGGGAGGGGTCATGACGAAAGGGGTTGGGACTTGGGAGAAAGGGGTTTTGGGATGAAGAAACGGGGGGAGGGCAAGTATTACCGCTGGCCTGGTTCCTACGGTATATCACCGTGTCCCGCAGCCATAGGGAGGAGGAGGAGGAGAAGATCCAGCAGGCAGGAATTGTGCAGCAAGATTGATTTATTTAATTATTTTACAAACTCTTTTATAGACTTTTTTCTTCATAGTCTAATTGGACAAAGGACCAGCCACCCCTTGGGGGTGATTGGCCAAAATCCTAAAACATCCATTATCAAAATATTTTCTACTATACCATAAACAAGACTTTCCAAGGTTGCAGGTGGCTTGGTTGTTTACATTCCCTGCTACCTCTTCTGTGAGAGAGAAAAGTCTCTCACGGACTTAGAAAAATAACAAGAAGATCCTCACTAACAGCATTTTTGTACCTACAGAGGGATGACAATGGCATCGAATCAGGGAAGGAGAAGGACGGGTCTGCGGGATGAAGGACACACAAGGGAACCTATCTTGGGAAAGGAAGGGAGGGATCCTCTCCCCAAGACCAATCACTCGATGCCCCTGCCAGAACTTTCTAGAAGCTTGGGAGGGGTGCCGGAGCGATTGGCAGGGGTCTGGGAGGAGACAAATAGAGAAAGCAGGGTTATGAACACGAAACCAGGAGGGTATAAACTGGGATGGTACAGTAACACGAAACCCAAAGGGGAGACCCGGACTGAACCAAACAAGACACACTCCCACATATGTGCATCTTTAAGGACTAATTTACACAAAAAACAAGTACAGAGTGTTTCTTAGCCCCAGGGCACAGCAGATACAAGGAGAACGAGAACACCTAATGAATTAAAAAATGTTTGGATAAAATTTATATAAATTCTTATACATGTTAATAAGATGAAAGGCTATAATTATGAGCTGAATTGTGTACTGACACAGGTAGCTCTGTGCAATAAATGACAATTTCAGTGTCCTTCAATCCAAAATAACATCTTGTGAAAAGATGCTTTCCCAGAAATCTCTCTCTCTAGGTTCTTTTCAACACCTCTGGAAGCACAGGTGAGGCTAAGGGATGCAGTAACTTTTCAGTTGGTATAAATTTGATCTTTACAGGGATCACCCACTATTTAAGGGCACATTTCCACTTCCTAAAGAGCACTGATAGAAGGTAATAATAGCTTTATCTTGAATGATTTGAATCATAAGCTGGCATTCACATGAAAGGTACATCTAAATGAGGTGTGCATGGTGGAGGGAGGGAGATATTCTCACTAAGTTTCAACACTCTGATCTTTACATCCAAAATAATTTTTTAATGCAAGGAGGAGGTTAATTTTGCAAAGCTTGGAAGCAATAGCTCATGTAAACAGCCAGCTACAGACTGGAGACTGCACTCCACAAATGCTGCCAACAAAATCCATTTCCACAGCCTTTTAATTCACAAGTTATTGTCTATCACACTCAAAACAACCCTTCAGGCACTCAGCCTGCCCATTTGTGGCACCAAGGAACAACACCTGGGGTATTGCTCAGGGTTTTGCCAGTTTGGACAGTATTCTCTGCACAGCACTGTCCTGCCTACACAGCCTCCCACTTACAAACACACCTGAGCCATGTGGGGCTGGTGGAAAGCTGCACCACAGCCATGGGAGGGAAGCCCTTTTGTCCCTCCCATGACCTTGGCTGGGCATCTCTCCCTCTCTCCCGGCTGCAGTTTCTCAGCCTGGGATAGGACAACTCCTCACCTCCCAGAGGAAGAATTCAGTAGCATTTCTTATGCCTCATGCATTAGGGTGATGTGACACGAAAAGCCCAGATCGTCAAATTATTAATGCCAGCAGAAGGCCACAGAAATGCTAACCAAGGCAGTGGAGCTGCTCCAATGTGATACCAGTCTGGACCTCCTGGCAACTGACCATTGACCAAGCTGAGCTATCGATCACTGACCTTCTGCTGGTACCTCAGGGCTCCAAGCTGCACTTCCTGTGCCAACATACACAAGACAGTCAGGCTGTCCCTTAGAGTATTCACAACATTTGCAGGCACAGTGAAATGACACAAAAAGAAAAACAAAGAGCAAAATAAATCACAGAGACAGAGCTGCCACAAGAGTGGCAGCAAGAGACTGGAGACTGCCTCCTGGGCTCTCGCAGCAACAGCAAGACCACTTCACCTCCCCCTAAGGTTGGTCTCAGACTCCATGCAATCATCACCCCAGTTTTAATTGATCTGGGGACACGTTCCTCTCTTACAACTCTAACAAGAACTCAGATGAGTATTTTTTTACAGTACTATGAATTCCAAGGCTATTTAACAGGACCAAATCAATCTGTGACCTTAATGTTGCACCTGGAGTTAATGTGTACCAAAAGAAAGTTATGATACAAGAAATATGCAAAGACTGCAGTCTTTCCCAGAGCCTTTCCTACCCCCCCTTTTGCTACAGTGATGGAGACAGTCAGCACTTTTTTTGCAGACCAATACTGCACTTGAATGTGACCACCACTCCAATTACTGCCTCAATTACAGAGACACAAGTGTACTCCTGCACACCTACCCTTTTGCTGAAAAAACATCTTGCATATGCTGCCCCTGGAAAAGGTACCTGTGGGAAATCATTAACCCACTAATTTGAAATCAATTTAAAGTTCATTTGCCTAATGACACGAGCACTGTAAATTATCTATAAATTGTTTATGAGAATATGACATCAGAATTTTTGTTTTATTAACTGGTGTTGGGGTTTTAGGAGCTCTCCTGGGTTTTTTTTCTGTTAAAAGAATTTTCCCCATACATGTTGCTAGGGGGACAAATGGTTGGGTATTTAAGAAAAAAGAGCTGGCTGCTCTTTTGTTTCACCTGGGGGTGTGGGCAGTTGGTCTCCGGCATTTTGGACAGAGAGGGAGGCTGCTTTCTTTGGCTGCTTTTCCTCCTGCCAGAGAAACCCTGGGATTCCAAAGCTTGCCTTTCCCACCCCACTGGGAGCCGGGCCGTGGCCACCCTGCCCCGCCGTTGCTTCGAGCCTTCACTATGTTGTAGCCGTGCTCACCCTGCCTCCCCAGACCTCCGGGGGTGGTTCCCCGTTTGGATACATCTTATCTGCCACCCGGGATTTGTGTTCATCCCTGCCATTCCAGCCTGCCATTCCAGCCTGCCATTCCCAAGGGTCTGGCCAGACACCGGGATCAGCTGCCCAGGGGTTTGCGAAGCTTCTTTGTTCCATCCCTTCCCGGGATCCCAGGGCACCAGTGCCGCGTGCTCCCCGAGCTCGCTCCGGAGCGCCCCCTGCAGCCGCGGGGGAACCATCGCACCTGCCCTGCTCACCGGGAGCCCCCAGCGCCCCTGCTGGCTGCGAGCAGAACTGCACCCAAGGGGAAAGGTCCCGACAGCCGAGAAGGCTGGCACTGGGTTTGTGATTGTTTGCTGTTACTGCCATAATTATTGTTGCTTGTTTGACTTGTTATACACATATAGATATATAAAAGTAAAGAACTGTTATTCCTATTTCCCACATCTTTGCCTAAAAGCCCCTTGATTTCAAAATTATAATAACTCGGAGGGAAGGGGAGTTGCATCTGCTATTCCAAGGGGGGCTCCTTAGCAGACACCTGTCTTTCAAACCCAGACAATTGGCTTTTCCAGATGCAAGTTATTTCTAAAGCTTTATAATCCGTGTCTATTGGTGAGCAAACATTAAAACCTGCTTAATAAGACAACTTTTATGCCAAGAAAAAGAGTAAAATGAGTAAACCGACCCTTGTGAACACTTCAGTGTAAGGGTTTATGCATTCATCTTTGCAATTAGAGAAGAAGTCATGGGGAGATTGAAAAAAGGTTCTTTGAGTGTCTGTTCATGTTTTTGAACAGAATTGGTTCCAACCACATTCACATTTTTCAGAAGCAAAATTCCTCTGAGTGCAGAAACCAACACTAGCCCAGGTCACCTCTTCCATCATCCTCATCCCTCCTTGGCAAGGACTCAGCCAGGCACAGACTGAGCTAAGAACCCATCTCTCAGCAAATATTTGAGCGACAGACTGACTGGCCAGAGCATTTGCAGGAAATGATTGTCAAAGTCTGTGTCCTGGGACCACATTGTGATTTCCTTGCTGATATGGAAGTATTAGAGACCAACTTTTCCTATCTACTACTAGTACAGGAGTGCAGAGACTTCTTCAGATTATTTTATTGTAATATCATGTACACAGGTCCACAGAAGTTAAGTACCTCATCACCTAACTCCTATTTCAGTCTCTCACTCCTGCTGGATATGTATTCTTGATGTCTCATGCCATACCATGTCCTGAATTTCCCTCCTACCCCAGACAGCTGCTTGGGAATTGCTCACACACCATCCACAGCCACCCACAGAAGTCAAGTCCATGTAATTTCTCTACTCCATAGTAACCAGGCAACATGACTGCAATTTTCAAATATTGATATTTAGTGACAAAAACAGAAATGCAAAGAAATCAGGGTTTGACTGGCCCAAAGAGCAAATGCACCCGAGGAACCTGCAGCCTCTGCCTGGACAATCCCTGGGCACAGACCTAGTGCAGAGGACTTTCTTGGTCCCAGTACTCATCATTACTGAACAGTCAGAAATAAAGTCTCCAGATGCACCATGACCTTGACAAGAAGAAAAAAAAGGGAGTATAATGATTTCAGCTACTGTCTGATGTTCAGCAAGTCTTTCAGCACTGGGCTTCCCAATTTCAGTATGATTTTAAGGGAAAAGACAGTACAGGAGCAAGGTAATGGGAGCTCAGCAGAGCCAGCCTGGAAGACAGCCAGGCAGCAGGGAGAGGCACTGCTCAGCAGTGCTTCAAAGCCCCAGTTTCCACCCGGGAAGAAAGACAAAGCCACGAGATCTTTCCCAGATACTTCCTGCAGCAACTTGCAGGTCATCGGGCCAGTCTGCTTTCAGCTGCGTCTGGAGAAAGCCAAGTGGGCCCCAAAGCTGGCAACATTACTGCTTGTTCCACCATGGTGCACACACACAAGGCATGGTTAGCCTTCCACGACCTTTTTAAGACTTAATCCAAAAATGCCCCCAACCAGCACAGATGCCCTCAGGAGTGCTTGTGTGCACATAAATGAAAGCTTCTCTGTGCAGGGACCAACCACCCCTGCACTCCAGCAGCAGCTGGCACGCACAGAAAGCTCCCTTTTTTTGCCTAAATAGAAAGCTGCAATCTCAAAGCTTCCTTCTTCCCTTAATGCTCTATTTAAGTTAGTCTGAATCTGTCAGGATTACAAACCCATCCTCTCTTAACAAACGCCCTACCCAGCCAGCCCTCCCCTCCTCTCTGCTAAATAGATACTAAATATAAATAGATAGCCAGGAGAATGTATTGGGGAAAAAGAGATCTAGGATTCTTAAAAGCTTCCCTGTCCTTCATCTACTCCACAAACACACCAAAACAGAGCTGCTTTGTTGTTTGCTTTTATAGCTTCCAATCAAGAGCTCATCCCTCCGCCATTCATTGCCACAGCTTCTGCTGCAGAGTACAACGCCGGGAATACCCTTCCGCAGGGATAGCCAAGCCCCTTTGCTGCTCTCCCCCAGCAGATCCCTGCCATGCACAGGCAGGGCAGATGATGAATGCAAGAGTACTCAAAGAAAAGCTGCCAGATGAATACTGGCCCTATTGCCCAATCCTTTGGTGAAACCAATCCAGCTGGAAGAATTCTTGCCTGCTGATATGCCAATAGTGTAAACGACCTTTAATTGTTTTCCCAACACTGCCCGTGCCACTTGCATACCCACACCAGCCCTCACTGCTGCCAGGCCCTCTCTGCCACAACTGCCCAAACAGAGGAGATGCTGGTTGGTATGGGGCTGTTCTGCATGTCCCACTTGTGCTCCGAATGTATTTATTCTGGTGTGAAATCACAGCACTACCTGTTCTGATCATGTCAAATTCCCATTTTAAAGAAAACACCCTTAGGGCAGGTGAGAGCTGACAAGAAAATCCAGCAGTCCTTGTACTCTCTGCTCTTGGAAACAGGAGGGGAAGGGTGCGTGGGTGAAGGTACTGGAGAGATCAGTGAGTCACACACCATCATTAGCCAGCCCACACTCCTCTACCTGCAGCTCCTTCAGAGCTGGATCCAAGAACCCATCGGTGTCTCAGCAGTGATTGAGTTGTAGGTAATATATCTGCACAGGATTGAGCTTTGCTGCTGCAGCTGTACAGATGCAGAGGTGGCTGATCAGACTAACTCACCTTTCCATTGAAAATGTTTCCTCCAATTTTGTGCTGGTATTAAACAACCCTTTCATTTGCTCTAGCTTTCTGCTCAGAGAGGCTGTGGCTTACAGTCCTCCACGCAAGTCACTTGAAGCAGCAGGATGATACGCCCAGCCCTCAGGAGGACCTTGTCCCCACAGAAATCATAATTTTCCTCCACGACCCCCTGTAGTACCTTGTTCCCAGTCCCCCCTTGCCTTGAATTCGAGCGAGGACATAGCATAACCAACAGCCTGATGCAAAGGCTGTTGCAGATAAGACACCAGAGAACCTCAGTGTTGTCTCTTCCCAGGTACAATGCAAGGCCTTGCCTAGCTCCCTGGAAACATCTTTGGTTTTATGTTTATTTTTCAGTGCGATCATCAAGCAAGACAACCCTGTGACTGGCCCTGACTTGTCACCATCCATCACGACCTTCACTGTTTAGTAATAAGATGTATTGCCCCCTTGCAGCAAAATAACACTCCAGCCACATCTCCCATTTGTTATGATCTGGCTGACTGGGACAGCTGTTTGTGTCAATGCTGTAAAAACTCCATTTGGAGCAGAGACAGCGTGTTTTAACTGCTAATAAATGGGACAGCAGGCTGCAAGTGCACACGAGGTCAGCTGCTGGTCACCACCAGCCTTCCCCAGCCAGGTTCCTGGCACAGCTCCCAGCCAGTGCTGCAACCACTGATGCCCTTCAAACACAGAACACAGAGCATGGCTCTGCCTGCCAAGCCATCCCAGCTCTGTCCCACACATGCCTCCACACCCAGTTAACCCTGCTGGGGAGTGGCCACAGCACAGTTACCATCCCAGAATGTCCCCAAAATTCAGCTGCCACATGAGCAAAGTTTGTTATCAGAGTCAGGAGTGTAAGGCAAGTTTCTCACCTTGGAAGAAAGGGCTCAGAGTAGCAGTGCTGGAGGAAAAAACTTACTTGTCTCCATGCTTTGGGAACAAGCTGAATCTGATTTTCTGTAGTTAGCTTTATTAGAAATTGCCTCAGCAAAACAGACAGCAGAGAGAAAATTTTCTGGGAGACTTCTCCAGTAGCACACAATGATAACCTGTGGAGAACAAAATTAATACTTAGTTGGGTGTCTCTGATCTGGTGCCCTCTGTGCTTTCCAGTGCTAAGCCATGATCTTCTCTCAGGGTTATTCCCAGCTGCACAGACTGCTCAGCCCTAAAGCTCCAGAGCAGCAAAGGCCCAGCAAACCTGAGCCTCTAACAGCAGCTGGAAGATAACTGCATACTGGAGGGTGAGATCTGTCACCACAATAGATGCCTAAACACACAGTGGGGCAGTTGAGAGCATGCTTCCTCCCCCCACATAAACTCCACTGTGGCCAGTGTAAGCTAGGCCCCAAGGAAACAGCAGTGTTTCCATATTCCCAGCTACTGAAAAGAGCCCTGGGACAACAGCCAGCTGAGCACAGGTAGAGCAGCCTTGGATGGTGCATGAGGGCCTTCTGGCAGCATCCACCAGCAGATTTCACTGAGGTCACAGCCTCACACATTAGACGCAGATGTCACTTCCATTTTTACATCAGAAAAAATGAAGCTTAAAGACATACAGACACAAAGCACTGGCAAGATATAATCTATCGTCACTGTCATTCCAGGCGTTCACAGCAGCCTTTGGCTCCCTTATAGCAGCTCCTTTAAAAGTTACATGAATATAGGGGGCAGGGGACAGGTCTGCTGTTTATTCACACCTATGTCTCTGACAAACTAGAACCTTCAGGAAAACTGCAAGAGTTTAAAAAATAAAATCAGCCACCAGCCTCTGTAGCCAACCTTAAAAACTGTCACCAGGAGCAGTTCATTCCCAAAGAGTATACAATGGGAGCACTATCCAGAGCTAGCTCAATAGCACTTGCAAGAAAAATAAAAAGCTGGTCTAGCTTTCACAGAGTTCAGTCAGACCCCCAGACTGTTTCAGGCAGTGCTGTGTCTCAGTGCCAGAGGACAGAGGCTGAGTCTAAAGACAGAACAGGTACAGGCAGCAAACATGACCAAAGCAGCACATCTCCACTACCTTCCCTTGAGCAGTCTGGCAGCTTAAGAAGGAATTTCTCTTGTGAGAAACTTCCCCCTCTCAAAACAAAGGGCTGGAAAGAAAATCCCACAGGCAGCATTTGTTGGGCTGCATCTCATTCAGGAAACGACCACGAGTCCAGGTGTCACTGAAGGTGATTAACCACCCCTGCTCACTCTCTAGTGACAGAACTATCTTGTAGACCAAACACAAACTCCGTGAAGCGAAGCAGAGCAGCACCACGGCAGTGAACTCATCACATTCTTGAATGCCATCAAGGGCCATACCCTAGCTCTCACGGCTGCCCATAGCACGGGACCATTCTGACAGGCAGCGCTCAACACTAAGACAACAAACTTGGGTCCAGCCTCTGACAACCATTTGCGGGCAATTAGCTTAAGCACTCGCTGCTTAATCAATTCCCCTGTTAGTCTACAAAAAAGCACAGGGGAAGGTCAGACCATTCCCCTTAGGAAAGGCTCCCAGGATACCTGCACAAGCTAGCCAGTGGGTTTGGGAATGAGTTCAAGAGAGAAAACACAAGTCCCTATTGCCTCTTCATAAGCTTCTGTCCAATACAGCACAGCCCTAGGAAACTCAGCAGGACAGAGGCTACCAGCTAGAAAGGATTAAAAGCCCTAGCACACACATGCAACCTTCCCTTGCAGTCACCTTGTAATTCTCATTCAGCACCAAGAGATTCAACTGAAAAGGTCACTAAAGTTTAACAAAAAAACCCCAAAAAGACACCTCTGCACAGCCGTTTGAAAAGCCCACCCTGAGTCTGTCCTGCCCCAGGTTGTAAAGGGTCCCACCCCTTCTATATCTTCACTCTCTATTTAGAGACATAATCTCAGATCACGTCATTTCACATGGGAGCTTCTTAATCACTCAACACCCATCACATTCCAATGAGGCTGCAGAGCTCCTTTGTTGCTGTGACCCAGCCCACTGTTGGGCTGGGGGAGTTGAATGCCAACAATTCAGTGGGTGGATTTCCCCACCCAGGACAGTGATTCGGAGGGTGGGTCGATGGGTGGCACAGAAGCCTAAGGTGCATCTCCCTGGGTAGTACCAGGCTCCACACCCCCTCCCCCTGTTCGAGAAAGTTCTCTGGTATTCGGTTGTTCATTGGCTCCCTGTTGTAACTCCCGCCTCTGGGTTTCCCCCAGTGGTTCTTGTTAAACTGTATCCTCCCTGAAGAAGGGGCAGTCAATAACTAACTCATGTAAGCACAAGTTAACTATTGGGAGACAGCAAATGTTAGTTCAGACCGAAGATGTTAATTACAAAGCCTGAGAAGCTGAATTCACCCTAATCTTGTCAAGATAGAGGGGACAAGGATCATCTCAGAGACTGGTTAATCATTCCTCAAAGGACTACGCATGGCCAGGGAGAAAGGTGAAAAGTTCACTGGGAGGATGACTACTGGTCTTCACCAGAAAGACCCCCGAGGAAGAGGAGAGGTCTTCCTCAGTGCGACCACCAGGACACACAGTGCATGCGTGCCCCATATGCTAATGACTTCCGAGAAATAATTTGTATAACCACACCTGTCCCAAGGAATGTGATGAATATTCATAATTTAACCCTTAATACTGTGTTGTAGGGAGCACCGGTGTGTGTGTGCTTGGAGGAGCGATCCCCACACACCTGGCATGCTGAATAAAGCAAATACCCACTTCTCTGACTCTGTCTCTGAAGTGTCTCCTGGCCCGGTTGAGGCGTGATTCATCCCCCTGGCTTGTATCTCATTGGTTGCCTTCCCTTTCCCTGCCATTTTCAAACCCCCTATAAAACTGAAAGCGAAAGCCCCTCAAAGGCCTTTTTCTGGTTCCTGGACCCTCTGACAATAAACCTGTTGAAACCCAGACCAGCGGCCCCTCTCCTTTCCTTTGCCTCCGGATTAACGCGAGCCCAGACCACTGGCCCCTGACGTGCCTCCTCCATGGAGGAACCAGCACACGCACCCAGCCAGCGCCTTTCTGCTGCCGAAGTTGGTTCTGAAGGACGTTGCAGAAGTGATGTTGCAGAAGTAACTCTGCGTCCCCTCTGACTGAGGGCATGCCAGAGCTCTTGCCAGCGAGCCAGGGACAGCATTACTGCTTTGTGTTGGAAAATGAGACATTAGTGCACACTTCTGTAGCCTAAGATGAGCCTAACACAGAACATAGGCTGCTTGCCTTCCTACCAAAACCAGCCAAACCACAATGCTCTCAGTGCCATATTTCAGCTCAGCCCTTCAGCGATTACATGTCCTCACACCCACCTTAACCCTGGGGACTCCAAGACTGACACATCTGCTACTGGAAAAGGATATGACCTATCCTCCCCACCCACTCTCAGATGGGCTACCCAAAGCAGGAGCACCACAACCTTTCCTCTCAGACATACCCCTTTTGTTGGCTAGTCCACACACAGGACCTACCCATACCTCCTTCCTGCCCAAATTCACCCTTTGGTATTGCCTCTCAACCTCCATTTCCACAAGCAGAACTTCTCATGTTCAAGATAGGTTGTGATTGAGGCAGGCAGTAGAAATGTTCTGTATTTCACTCTCCTCCACATCCTACCACAAGCTGTTTGCTAGCTGCTGCCTTCCGGCCCAGCCAAGGCTGCCCTTCACGGTCAGATTAATCCATGGACAACCCCACCTAGCAAAATAGCTTCTCTGCTTCAAATCTGGGTTTGAAACCAAATCTTTGGCAATCTTTTTCACCCCAGCTCAAGACACTTCAGGCCTTATTCAGCTCCTTCACTGCTTTTCTCCATGTCAAAACACCCATCAAGCTGCTACAAGGTTTCCTGGCCCTGCCTATTGCTTGTTGCATACTGCATTCAATAAACTTGCTCTAACTTGAAAGAGGAAAAAAAAGGTAACAAGAAATAGGCATCGTGGGCCAGCACTTACAAAAACATGATCCACAAACCTTCAGCGTTCCCACTGCTTTGGGCTCAGTTCAGCTCCTGCACTAGCTGAAAGAAAGCCTGGCACCCAGCCTCTCCAGCTTTTACTCATCACCATCCTCAGGGGTTGGGGTGCACATAATAATGGAATAAACAGACATGAGGATAAAAAAAGAGCATCCCAGAGGCACAGCTCCCCACAAGATGTGTCACTTGCAGGGTGACAAAGTACTGGGGAAGAGGGTGAGTCATCCTCTTTGTCTGCCCTCTGTGTCAGTCATCAGAGGGGGAAGGCTGTTCCCCAGCTACTCTGGATAATGAGCCATGTGTGGCTCTCAGGAACCAGCTGGGGGCCAAACTCAATGGCAGGCAATGCTCCCTGGGCACTGTCTCAGAGAGGGTGGGAGAAGTGGTGGCGAGCACAGCATGGGGGAGAAAAACACCAAGGAGTAAAAGCTAATAAAAAATCCCCAAAATACTATTTTATTTTCCCATCAGCATGACTGAATCAGGCAAGGATAATGTTTAAAAGCTCCCTATTTCTGTGCTAAGACACCTGCAGTGGAGAGGTGGAGAACGGTGCTAAGGGAGAGAAGGGGACAGGAAGGCGACCCAGGTTGGCACTGAGAGCCAAGGGATGGTCCTGAGGGCACAGGCCCTGACACAGGGAGCCACTCTTCGGGCTGACACCAAGCCATGTCTTGTCGGAAGCAGCTGACTTCTCTCAGCCACGCCTTACATGCGGCCTGATGAGTCACCGGCAGCATATGCGCCCACCTGCCCGCTCATGAAAAGGTGGGAACATGTAGCCCCTCGCCCCTTATGAAAAGATAGAAAGCCACCCCCTACCCTGGACCCACTGAAGCCCCTTTAGCAGCTTCCCCTTGAAGTAAGGGGCACTAATGAGCCCAGCTTACCTCCCCAGCTCCTCAAAAAGCCTCCCTGGGACAGGCAGCTGACACTGGTACAGCATCAGCATCTGACAGTTTTTCAGAGAGAAGGAGGCTTTTCCCTTTTAAAGCCCCAGAACTGGGAGGTGGTTTTGGGGTGGGAAGGAGCTTGTGGGAGAATGCACACAGGGAACACAGGCAGAGCCCCCAGATGCTGGTGTGGAGGTACTGGAGACCTCACTGTGCCAGAGGCTGACAGGAGATATGGGGGAATTCCTGTGTGTGATGAAGACGTCACACCAGACTCCCTCATCTGGAAAGAGAGATGGGGCTCTCCTAATGGTAGGCAGCAGGTTTTGGAGTGTGGACTGTTGTAGGTACAAAAATGCTGTTAGTGAGGATCTTCTTGTTATTTTTCTAAGTCCGTGAGAGACTTTTCTCTCTCACAGAAGAGGTAGCAGGGAATGTAAACAACCAAGCCACCTGCAACCTTGGAAAGTCTTGTTTATGGTATAGTAGAAAATATTTTGATAATGGATGTTTTAGGATTTTGGCCAATCACCCCCAAGGGGTGGCTGGTCCTTTGTCCAATTAGACTATGAAGAAAAAAGTCTATAAAAGAGTTTGTAAAATAATTAAATAAATCAATCTTGCTGCACAATTCCTGCCTGCTGGATCTTCTCCTCCTCCTCCTCCCTATAGCTGCGGGACACAGTGATATACCGTAGGAACCAGGCCAGCAGTAATATTTGGTGACCCCGACGTGATTTGCACTCTCTGACGTGCCCTGCTGCTGCGAGCCAAGCCGAATTCCTGTAGAGGTACGCTGTTCCTTTACCCCCCCCGGGACCGGGAGGTCCGACAGAACTGAGAAATGGCGAACAGCGGCTCACAGAACGATGCTGTCGTACTGGTCTGGAAAGGTGTGTTTAGCATATTGTGCACCTCCATTCCTGAAAACTCAGTTCGGGAATTATTAGACTGGGCTACTTTAAAAGGGATTTCCATGGACAGAGATAGTGCCTTGGACTTTTCCTTATGGCAAGAACTCGGATGCACTGTCCTACACGAGCTCCCGACTGGGGAGCCAGCAGCGTTAGAATTATACAAAACCTGGCGGTCGTTATTTATCCTGCTGACAGCCCTTGACTGTGATAGCAGGGCTGGCTCGCCTATCTCCATGATGAGTGAGGGAGGAATGTCTGAGGGGGGCCCCACTGACTGGGCTTCTGGGGCAAGTGATGGTGGATTTGGAATAACCCCCCCGGCTCCACAGGCAGAGCCTGCGCCGGCTCACCCTGCACAGTCGCAGGACTCCGCAGCCCCCAGGGACCCCGCGCCGGCAGAGGCGGGGGGGTCAGGGCAGAGGCAGGGTGCACAGCCTGCCTTGCCGTTCGGCTGGACGGCAGCCACGGCTTATCCAGGGCTGCAGATCAGCGGCTTAGCCAACTGGACGCCCAGAGAGCATCCTAGTTCGGTTCCATATGCACCTGGATCTAACTTAGCGGGCGTAGCACCGGGCGTGCCCGCCCCGGGACTGCCTGGCTGTGGTCCGCTGCCCTCCGTGGCGCTGGACTGTTCTGCGCAGTCGCAGAACCGAACGATGGACCTTTTTATGCAGCATTTGCCCTTTCTGGCAGAGCTACCAAACATATCCCGTCCGCGCCACCCGCGCCCCCCCCGCCAGAAGCGGGAGGTGCAGCTCCGAGCCGAGAAACGGCGCGGCCGGCGGCGAAACCGGGAACAGCGCTGCTGCGGGAAAACCTGGAAACGGCGGCGGCTGCTGAGCGGCGGGCAGAGGTGGCAGCGCCGGGAGCGTCCGCAGAGAACGGACCGGCAGCGGCGCTGGGCGCGTCCGCGGAGCACCGGCCAGAGACAGCGGCGCCGAGCACGTCCGGGGAGCGCGAAACAGCAGCGGAAGCGGCGACCGCACCGAACGTGGCTGCTGTGCGGGAGACGAGCTCGGTGCTGGCCGCGGCGCCGGGCGCAGCCGTAGCCCCAGAGTCAGCTGCAGCTTCAGTACCGGCTCGGTCGGATCTGGCCGAGATGGCCTCCCGTAAAGAAACTGCTGTAAAAACTGCCGCGCAGCCAGCTGCAGTCTGTCCTGTCTGTTCTGGCTCTGGCGAAGTTAGCCAAAGTGCCTCCCCTCCCCGTACATTTCTGTTCCCTCCCAGCACCCCAAAGTTGCCTTTGCCTGATGATTCCTCGTCAGGCAGTGAGGCAGATGAGGTTCTGGCCCCAGGTTGTCAGGCGGCTGTAGCTGCGCGGCGAAGAAAAAGGCTGCGCCGGTCTCGCCCCTGGACCTTTCAGGACTGCACGGTAACAGTGCGTCCGACGCATTATAATCGCTTCCTAGAGTCTCTTAAGATGCAAGCATTGGGGGAGGGTGACTGGAGGTTATTAGAAATCCTTGGAATGCCAAATAGATCTGAGGATTCAGGGGGTAACCGGGGAGCTGTTACACTCCATCCGCAGGCTGTGCCCGAAGTTCAGGATGGTACTGGTTCCCCAAAAGAGATCCATGCTTTCCCAGTGTATAAGGCTCTCCCAGATTCAGGAGAGCATGACAAGCATGAGGTAATTGCTTGGAAAGTTGCCCAGGACCTCCAATCCAAGGTGGCACAATATGGGCTAGGTTCTGCTGAGGTTATGCAAATAATAAGGGTGATAAATACAGATTTGCTTTCTCCATTTGATATCAGACACTTAGGTCAAATTCTATTTCAACCTGTACAATTTACAGTTTTTGAAACAACCTGGAGAAAGCTGGCCGACAAGACTGCATTAGCAAATTTGCAGCTCCCTGCTGCTGATCCTAGACAGACAGCAGGAGTGGATGCTTTGATGGGGACTGGTCCCTTCTCTGATCCCAGTCTACAGGGTAACTTGCCCTCTAGCATCCTGCAGCAAGCACAACAGGTCGGCATGGCTGCCCTGTTGAAAACCATAGAGTTGTCAGCACCCAGAAAGCGATATACTGAAATAGTTCAAGGCAAATTAGAGTCATTCCTTTCTTTTGTAGAGAAAGTCGCTGCTTCTCTCGAGAAGCAGGTTGAGGATGACGGGTTAAGACAGTTGTTGTTAAGGCAGTTAGTGAGAGATAACGCAAACGAGGAGTGCAGAAAAATCATAGATGCCTTACCAGGGGATCCTGAAGTAACAGACATGGTCGAAGCCTGCGCTAAGTTGGGATCTGGGAACCAGAGAAGGTCTGCTTTGGCTGCGTTCCTGCAGCCTGTTCACGCATCTTCTAGTCATGAACCAAAGCAACCAAAACAGGAAAGAGGAAATGGAAGCGGCCTAAGCCAAACCAAAAAGAGAACACACCGATCCCCCAGTGCAAGAGGTGTGGCAGGCCAGGGCATTGCACGGGCTACTGTAGATCCCGGACTCATGCCAATGGTCAGCCTTTGTCGGGAAACTTCCACCGGGGTGCAAGGAGGGGGAATTGCTCTCCGATGCAGTCGCTCCCCCAGAGAGTGGCACAGGTACAGGCACAGGCCTACCCAGCCACCCTAGAGACGGCACCCAGGGATCAGACGGCACCCACGGATCAGACGGGTTTGACGTCCACACCGCAGCCGCAGTCGTCTTAGACTCTAGCGGTATTTATAAGGTTCCCTTGGACGCATATGGACCCTTAGCCCAGGGATCCAGTGCGATGCTGGTGGGAAAACCTGATGTTGCCCATCAAGGAATCTTAGTGCACTCAGGAGTTATTGATGCTGACTTTAAAGGTCAGATTTGCGCTATGGTCTCCACGCAAAACCCCCTGTAACTATTCCTGAAAAGACCTGCCTTGCTAAATTGGTGCCTTTTAAGTCTTGTGTCCCCAGGATAGAGCAACAAACTCACGAAGATAACGGCAGTGGATCTACGGGACTTCCGCAGGCCTTCTGGACTGCAGACATCTCTGACCAAAGGCCACAGATGACATGTACCCTGATCCTGCCGAACGCCCGTCCACCCCGGACTCAGCTTCGAGGTTTGATTGATACGGGTGCTGATGTAACGATCATCTCCTTCTCTGCGTGGCCTCCCTCATGGCCTTTAGCCCCGGTGGGATCGGCCATCGCAGGATTAGGAGGATCCACACAGAGCTATTTAAGCAAACGGCCTGTGGTGGTGAAGGACTCAGAGGGGCACACAGCTACAATTAGGCCTTATGTTGCTACCACTTCCCTTAACCTTTGGGGACGGGATGTGTTGGCAGCTTGGGGCGTACGGATTGGGACAAATTTTTAGACTGGGAAAGCCATTGTTACCTGGAAGGAGGGATCGGAATGGCAGGTGCTGAAGGAACACGAGTCAGGCTCTGCTCAGTTAGTTGAATTAAGGGCTGTTACCATGGCTTTTCAGCGATTCTCACAGGAACCTTTGAATTTGGTTACTGACTCTGCTTATGTAGCAGATATCACCCAACGCTTAGATTGTTCACTTCTGAAGGAGGTGAACAATGCGGATCTGTTTTCGCTGTTGCAAACCTTGTGGTCTGCAATTCAGGCTTGAGTGCATCCGTATTACATTCTGCACATTCGAAGCCATACCAGTTTACCAGGGTTTCTAACAGAAGGCAATGCCAGGGCTGACATGCTGGCCAACCCTGCATGGGTAGGGCCTCAGCCTGACAAAATTGCACAAGCCAAGGCATCGCATGGTTTCTTCCATCAAAGTGCACATACCCTGCAGAAGCAGTTTCATTTAACGCCAACCGAGGCACGCGACATTGTCAGCGCTTGTGCTGTCACGGACTCGCTGCGCCTTTGCCAGCGGGGGTAAACCCCAGAGGGCTAAAAGCCTTGCAGATTTGGCAAACGGATGTAACTCACATCCCAGAATTTGGTCGGCTGAAATATGTGCACGTGTCTATTGACACTTTCTCCTCGGCTATGTGGGCTACTGCTCACACTGGAGAGAAGGGCCGTGATGTCATTGCCCATTGGAAATTGGCTTTCTCAGTCCTGGGCGTGCCAGCTTCTGTGAAAACCGATAATGGTCCTGCCTACGCCTTGGAGAAGACGCGGCAGTTTTTACACCTATGGGGTGTAGACCATACCTTTGGTATCCCACATTCTCCTACTGGCCAAGTCATTGTCGAATGCGCTCATGGTACCTTGAAGCATGTTTTGGACAAACAGAAAAGGGGAATGCATGGATAAACCCCACAGAGCCGACTAGCAAAAGCTTTGTATACAATTAATCACCTTACAGTACCACAAAATTCAAATAATCCTGTTATTCTGAATCATTTCCTCTCATTGCAGTCTGCAGGCGACAGACAGCTGCCCCGGACAAAAGTCTGGGTACGGAATTTACTCACTAACCAGTGGGAAGGCCCTCATGAGCTTATCGTTTGGGGTCGTGGGTATGCTTGCGTTTCCACAGATACTGGGATACGGTGGCTACCTTCAAAATGCGTTCGCCCTGACCTATGGCAGCAGAGGCAGAACGGGCAACCTCCAAATGATGACCAGAACGCCAACCATCCAAATGACGACCAGAATGTAGATCATCAGCCTAATGACTCTTCTGATGATGACCAGGATGTCAACCATCAGGCAGATGGTCCTTCTACAAGCAGAGACTGGGATGGTCCTTCCACAAGCAGAGACTCAATTTTGAATTTCTTGTTATGGAGTCAGATAGTTAAAGCCTTAAGGACATATTTAGAATTAATAACTGATGTAGATTTCTGTTTAGGATTAATAGTAGGGTTGTTATCTTATAAAACAAAAAGGGGGAATTGTAGGTACAAAAATGCTGTTAGTGAGGATCTTCTTGTTATTTTTCTAAGTCCGTGAGAGACTTTTCTCTCTCACAGAAGAGGTAGCAGGGAATGTAAACAACCAAGCCACCTGCAACCTTGGAAAGTCTTGTTTATGGTATAGTAGAAAATATTTTGATAATGGATGTTTTAGGATTTTGGCCAATCACCCCCAAGGGGTGGCTGGTCCTTTGTCCAATTAGACTATGAAGAAAAAAGTCTATAAAAGAGTTTGTAAAATAATTAAATAAATCAATCTTGCTGCACAATTCCTGCCTGCTGGATCTTCTCCTCCTCCTCCTCCCTATAGCTGCGGGACACAGTGATATACCGTAGGAACCAGGCCTGTGGTAATAGACTGTCAGCATTAGCACAGGCTGAGCCAGCAGCCTGTGTGGACAGGCTCCCCCAGATGAAAACACAATTCCTTCCCTCCTCTGCGAGCTTGAAATGAATACCAAGCAGCTGTCACCCTGTGTAATCCCTCCTCTGAGCCCCTTCCCCTGTCCCAAATCCTTCCTCAGTCCAGCAGCTGTTTTCTGAAGAGCTGTGGAAACCCTGTCCATCTCTGTCCATGCCTGCAGCTATCCTACCCCATTTCTGTGCCCTCATTCCCATATTTGGCAGCCCTGGGCACTCACCACTGCCTGTCCATCTCTGTCCATGCCTGCAGCTGTCCTACCCCATTTCTGTGCCCTCATTCCCATGTTTGGCAGCCCTGGGCACTCACCCCTGCCAGGTGGTCCCACAGTCCTGCGAAGGCCAACCTGTGCCTCCTCTGTGGTCCACAGCTCTCGCACAGCTCCTCTTGCAGACCTGTGTGGTTTCCTGCACTGCCTTTTCCAGATTGCCGGCTCTTCTGGATGTGATAAGTTGGCTTCAAGAGGACCAATTTCAGTAGTAGTAGCAGACAATCCTGTGCATGTTAGGAACTGGTTCTGTGGCCTCATCCCCACCGCATTCCTTACACAATACAGATCCTGTCAGTGCCACTCTGGCTGTCAGTATGTGTACACAAACAGTAATGTGGTGATGAGTGAGGGTCCAAACATGCGAATGTCAAAATCTTTTTATTTACAACAGTCTCCAAAAATCAAGGAACACTGAAAATAGTGAAGGTAGGAGACAACTTACAAAAGTGACACACATACATCGGGAATTGTGCTACATCACTCTGAGAACTGATACTCTTAAGGTCTGCACACAACGTGGTAGAATGGCAATGCCTTCCCTCCCTCTGTCCATGGGGTGCTAACACCTCTTCTCCCTTGTATTTTAGACCATCCTCCCTCCCATTTGTTCTGCTTCTGCCTCCAAACCTTTCTGTTTATCTGATCATTGCTCTGCCTCTGGTCCTGGTCACTGCCCCACACCTCCCTTCAGCAACTGCCCAAAGGAGGAGCAGAGAGGAAAAAGCCAAAAACCTCTGTCCTCATGATGGAGATAGGCATTGAAAGATGTCTAGCTCTGGGACCCCGGGTACTAACCCAGGGCAGAGTAGTTAGCAAAAGCCTTTGAAATATCTGTGAACTATGGCTTACACGGTATCTGGGGTGAGGTATGATTTTGGAAGAAGTAACCAAGAGACTGAGTTTGTCCTGCCTGGCTGCAAATCAGTCTGCACAGCTTCATTGGTGGACAGTATGGGAGGATTTATATGTGTCATGGGGTTAAACAAAAAGCCTTTTATAACCTTCCAGAAAGGCAGGCTGCTCTGCTACAGAAATTCAGTGCAGGACCAGCTAAAAGACTTAGACACTGTGACATAAAGCAACATCCCAATTTGCCCCAGTGGAGGCAAAGCCAGGGTATCTGGAGACCATTGCCTCCAGACTACTATATCAATGGTCCCAGTAGCTCTCCAAGTGTCTACATGTCCTTCTCCTTGGGGATATTTCTCAGGCTGCCTTTGCTCTGGCATATTTTCAGATCCGGCAAGAATTGAGAAACACAGTCCAGCTCAGCCAATGATTCCTTTCAGAATCTGCAGCCTTGGCAATTGCTGAGGTCAGTGGCCAAACCTGATGCCCCAGTTGCCCAAATCCAGCACCTCAAGAGGCACCACAACATGAAGAAACAAACTGAGTGAGGAGTCATGGATCTTTTCCTTCCTCTGATGCTGATCTCTACACAGGACATCAACTCTGTTCCTCCCTGCTCCAAAGCTGATGTGGACAGGGCTGTTGTGAGTGGGGAGTCTTTCTCTCAGTGTTCACAGCCATGGGGAGCCCTGGACTCACTCAGTAACTCCACTGAAGGCAAAGAGCAGTCACACTAGCTCTGTGCATGAATCTCAGAGCTTCAGCACCAAGGAGCAGTGTCCTTCTGCTACTGCCCTGCGCTGGAGAGAACTTCTGGGCAGGACAAGCCCCGCTCTGTTTTGTAGGAGACTGCATAGTTCCAGAATGACCCCCTCCTGAAGTATTAACCTAACTTTTCAGAGCTTAAGCCTCAAACCAGGATTTACTAGAAATAAAGGAGTGGGCAATTAACAGGCACATTCCATTGCCATGTGCTAGCTGAAAGTTCGTGTATGCTTTTTAATTGCACCAAGATCATTTTGAAATGGAAAATGGAGCATTTTTTTCCAAGTAAGACTGATCTGATACATTCCATTTAGAAACATCAAAACTGAAAGCTCTGTGTGAAGCTGTTTAACTCCCTGGCTTCCTCTGCCTAAAGAGATTCTCCTTGAGACTTCTCCAGCCACTTTCAGTCCAGACTCTGTGAGTACCTTAGGCATGAACATGTACCACGGAGAAGGCTGAACCTTGCTCAGCAAGAAAACAGGGCCCAGGAGATGGCCTGTGAAACAGAGGAGTCATCAGAGAAAGAAGATAGGCAGAGATATGGGAGGAATTGTTTAAGGTGAACATCTGCTCCTGGAACAGCACCAGACAGGTGAGGCCTTGCTTTTTATTGCTACGAGCATCTGCCTTCGAGTACCAATTCCCAGCAGGACCTCCACACTTGCTCAGATAAAGCCATCCCTTTTCTTACCTCTATAATTTTATGAGTGTTCTGTAATCACAAGGATGACACTGCCTACATGGACATGGATGTATGTATCTGCTACCCTTTTGTTGTCTCCACAGATGCTTGGGCAGATCAGGATGTAAGTGTTTTGCAGAAGGCTGGGCCCCACCTTTAAGTCTCTTTCCTTCCACTGCATTTGGAGAAAGCAGCAGCCACCCTGACCACAGAGCTGTGCAGGGTGAAGTGGTGATGGGGAAAATGTCTAGTTAGATCTTAAGCCAAGTATCATGACTGTGTTTAATCAGGGTCTCAAGTTACAACATTCAGTGAGTCCTTGCAGCATAAAATATCACCTAGGATCCTCTACCAGCTCTTCTGCCATCCTGCTACATCTGGTGTAAGTTCCTCCTCCTCTCCTTACGTCACTTTCCTTCCTGGAAAATATCACTTCCTTTTCCTCAATATGCCTTTGTGAATCATTTGCACTTATCCTGGTTGCTCCTCTTCCTTCTGAATCGTTCCAGCCACTGCATTCCCAGTATCACTTTGGGCAACAAAACGCAAGGTGATGCCCTGCTCCTGCTAGTGCCAGCTAGTCCTTCTGCAATGAGGGAGCCTGGGCTGGCTGGAGAGGAGGGGGGAAAATGACAGCTTGTCCTTCTCCCTTCCTGCTCCAGAAAACAGCATGGATCCTGTCAGGTGCCAAGAACTCTTGTTATTTTTGTCTGCAGATCAGACACTGCCAGATCATACCCAAGAGACATAAAAGGTTTCCCTCTACTTTGAAATTAATCTTTGCCTCCCCTCAGCAGCTGAATGAGTGTTCCCAGCATGGCGTGTCCAGAATCACACTGGAGGTGAGGGGTTGATGTAGCCTCTTTATAGTGAGCACAAACATAGGATACCAGGGGCTTACATAGGCTTTCAACTTTGCAGGATTCAAAGCACTCCTGTGCCTTTTCTTAGAGGCCTTTAAAGGTTTCTTCATACTTATAGAAGGACCTTCCTCTAAGGGTGCCCTCAGCACCTTATTCTCTTGTCTGGTGACCTGGAAATATCCATCAGCTTTAATCACCCAAAAGGGGTTTGAAGTGTTTGTTAAGTTCAAATCAAGCCACCAGTCAGAGCATCCTTGGCCACAGCACTAGGGATACCTTGCCCTCCCCTGCAGCACCTGCATAGCCACATAGGTCCCATGGGGCTGTATATCATCAGCACTCTTGCCCTCTCCAGTCACTGCCACCTAGGACTACTCAGGGCACCACCAAGAGTTAAGTCTGGAGCACAGACACGGGGAACAGCATGGCTTACAGATCAAGGATGGTGCTGAACTGTGCACAGCAGCCATCAAAGCAGCACAGCTTAAGGATAGTCAAAAATCCTTTCCAGAACCATTTATTCATGGGCACAGGGTTCATTATGAAGGAGCTAGTGCAGATTAGAGGTAGGTGCCAAGAAACATTTAACACTTTGCAGAAAGGGGTAATTCAGCTGCACCATGGAATAGCAAGGAGAAACCAGGTCTGCTCCACTCGCGTTCTCACGACCCTCACTGCCTGCAGCAGGATTGCTCTGGAGCCCTCCTGAAAATAATAACTCCTCTCTCCAGCTTGGGGAACCTTGGGGACACCTTGGGGAAGCTACTTTAGAAACAAATATTTGATCCAGTTTCACAGGCATGACACAATGTGAAGGTGTAAGACTGGCAGGGATCAGAGCACGGATGCACTGAGCCAAGTAGAAGCAGCTCAGTCTCCCAGCAGCACAGGCTCCACAACTTGGCTGGCAATTAGGTTGGGCTTCCTGGAATTTTCATCTTAAAAAGAGAGGTTGATCCAGACAGATAACACAAAGCCACCAGGACATGGAATCTGCAAAGAAATGGAGTCAGGCTGCTTCCTGGCCACATTACTCTATTGGCACCCTTGTAAATAGTGGTTAACGAATCTCCCAGGGGGCCTGACCCTCCCCTTCTGCTAAGGATCAGATGTGCTGTGTATCAATGCACACTTAGCTATTTCAATTTAAAAAATATAATAGAATCAGTGGTGCTTAAAATGTACTTGTTAATGGCACCAGTTTGCGATTTCATTTTACTTTAATATAAACCATCTGCTCAGAGCAGACAGCAGCTGCAGCTCTGCTGCACTCAGGTGTCCACACAGGAGGGTGTCTCTGAGCTGCCACAGAGGATCCTGTGTATACCACCAGGTGTGGGCTCTACCTAGCCCCAGGGGTTACCTTGTCCTCAGGCTAAGAGCTGACCATTATGGCCAAAGACCTCTGCAGGGCTCTCAGGGCTCTCTGTTTTCTCTCCACCAGGAAGAGCAGAGGCAGTGACTGGTGAGGTGACCAGGGGGACTGGGCATTGAAACTGCCTTGACCTCACTACTGAGATGAGGGAGAGGAGGGCAGGCTGCTGAGGGCACCATCTGCTTCCTGATGGCTGTTCACAGACACATGAGATCCCAGTAAAAGGTGCACTGTCCCTCCGGAAAGAAGGGGAAAGCCATGTGTCCCAGTGCCCTCCCTGAATAATGAAAGCAGGTCACTGCGGGTGGTGCCACCCAACAGCTCTAGTTCGGATCTCAAAATGACACCCATAAGAGCTCCCATGCAGCAAGCTCACTGCTGGTCTGGCTTGGATACAGGGCCTGCCAAAGGGATCCAGACAACACTGTTCTCCAGGCCTGTCCAACAGCTCACTGCTGTTCTTGAAGGCTAAAGTAATGAAGCACAGGCTTGGTGTGGGAGTAGGGTATCGCCTCAAGAGTCATCATTGCAATGCTGACCCTGGATAAGTGGAGAGGAAGGACAGAGGGAAGGGTTTTTGAAAGGATCAGATGGCCTTCCCAAATTCTCTCCTTTTAGCTTCGTGATTCCAGAAAGCCCTGTTTGTTAAAAATAAATTAAAAGAACAAGAAAAGAAACAAAGAAAAGCAGAAAGAAAATTGAGAGAAGGAAACCTCCTCCCCTCCTACTCACGGGCTGAGGTATTCCCTGGGCAGCCCTCACCGTCCATCATCCATCCATCACTACCCAAAATAAATACAAGTTTAGAGCAAAACCCATTAGAAAATAAAGTGCATCTGGATTTGAAAAACTTCTGGAAAAAAGGGACTTTTTTGCCTCTTTTTTTTTTACAAAAAATATTCTTTAAAAAGAAAAGAAAAAAGAAAGGGAGCAAGAGGACAGAGCATGTGGCTCTTGGCCTGGGGTCTACAGGGCTGTCCCGTTGGGGAGGGGGATCTTATATCCGCTCTTCAGAAGGGCAAGGCAGATGCAGAGACCCAGCAGGCCAGTCAGGAGCACCCCCAGCACAGCCTTGAGGCAGGAAGTCCTGCTGCGGATGAAGGTGCCAGGCCCCATGATGCTCAGCAGGGCTGTGCTCACAGTTAACGTGTACAGGATGGAGACTCCCGTGTTGAGGGCCACGATCTTCCCAAACTTAGCGAAGGGGGCAATGATGCAAAAGAACAGTGGGACAGTGGCGATCATGGTGGTAACAGCACTCGAGACGATTGCCACACCCACATGCCGGACTGCTTCCATTGTCCTCCACTGTCGGCACACTGTGGGATCCTGGTGGAAAGAACAGCAGTGTTAGCAGAACCGGCACATGGAGCTACACTGATATTTTAGGCTTTGAGAGGGTGGCTTAGCTCACAGAATCCCTGTCCAGGACGAAGAGGCTGCCTGAGTGCATCTCAAACAGTTCATGCAGTCTCTGAGAACACTGAGCCAAGAGCCATAGGGTTAAAACCCAGCAGAGGCAAAGGCTGCTGGATTTTGTGCCTCCTTTCCACCACATCAGACTGATTGCTGGGCCTACACAACACAGGCACTGCAGGCAGACACTACACCTGGCAACAGAGATCCCAGGCTTTTGTGGTCTCCATCTTCCCAACGAGACAAAAGATGTTAACAAGCCCAGAGATGAGCTGGACATCCAGCAAAGCAATTTTCAGAGGTTACACAATTAGTATGGAGCTGTTCCAGCACAGACTGTCTTCACTTGAACGTGAAAAGGTGTTGCTTTGGCACAGCTGTGGCCAGCAAGAAAAGGGACAACCATGTGGGTTGGACCCCCATCTGAGTTTACTGTACTCAGGTACACAAGCTCACAGTCTGAGCAGTCAGCTGGACAAGCAGCAACTACCATATCCCAGGGATGCTCTGAGGGTGCCAGGACACATCCCCCCTTGCCTATCGTGCATCCTGCATCACAGTTGAGTGGCATGGGAGGGCACAAGAGGAATGAATGCAAGGCTGTAGGAAGAACAGAGCTCACCTCTGCCTGGTGGAGTGGCAGGTTCTCCCCTGCCAGCAGGTAGCCCTCCACCAAGTGCACGCAGTAATCAACAGAGGAGCCAACGAGGATGGAGAGGGAAATGGCTTCCACAGCTCCCATTTCCCAGCCAGACCAGTACATGATGGTCACCACAAGGCAGACAACCCCTGTGTGAGGAAGGTGTTGTCAGGCAAATGTAAAGGACTCTGGGACTGCTGTCCAATCCTACTGATACAAGTCAGTCACTGGGGAGTTTGGGATCATACCCCGCTGCCAGCCAGCCTGAGTCCTGTACACACTCCCCCTGCCACAGAGAAAAACACTTCCTTTGCCTTCCCTTTGCACAGGGACCATTCCATAAGGTGATCAGACCTGCTGGGGCCAGTGGAACACCTAGTTAAATATCAGGCAAACTGACAGACTGATGTCAATCTAGACTAACTCTTGCTATATGAATCCAAGCCCAGACAAATGTCCATGTGTGCACACAAGCACCACAAGGAAGTGAGACTGTTGTTTTGCTTGCTGAAGTTACACAGAGGCTGAGCACACTTTTTAGAAGTCAAGAGTACTGTTAGTTTTTGAGTCATATGTGGGAGAATAAGTGGTTTCAAAATGATAGATTTGATTTTTAAACTGAGAAGTTTAGCAACACACTTAGAGCACAATATCACCAAATCACCAGCCAGGGAGAGGAAACTATTTAAAATTTGCTTCGAATACTAAAAATCTGCTAAAATACTCAGCTTTTAACATCTCCCACTGCTTGGAAACAGCAGCCATGGTGCAGGTTCTTGGAAAGTAATGCAATTGTTATTCAGAGCATGTGGGACTTTAATCACATTATTACACATAACAGGTAGGGATGGCATTTGTGTAGCTAAACCCCTTATTTAAACAAATAGAAGGGATTGTGTAGATAAAACACACTGGGAATTAGACACACAAATCTACTTTCCCAATGAGGTTCCTGTGCATTTGTTGAGAGTTTCTTCTGATCACTTAGCTAGTCTGTTCTCCAGGACGGGCTCCTGGAAAGCCAAAAGGGTTTTACACAGAAGATGGGCAATTCAGTTCAAATCACCAGAGACTCAGCAGTGCCACAATCCACCAATTTCAGGAAAAGTGAAAGCCTGACACATTGGAATTGGTGTTTTTACCTAAGATGCTGAGCAGCACTGGCAGCAGGAGGAGGATGTGTGTGGTGAACACTGCCACGGCAGCCACACAGATGACCAGTGAGAGGACAAGACCATACAGGGCACTCTGCACTCCTGGAAGAAAACAGCCAGCTGATTTGAATCCTGGAAGGTGACAGCTGGGGTGAGAAAGGTACCATGTTCCTGCTGGCAACAAGGCAGGCAGGGACTCACGCTGGGGAAGATGAGAAGGGACGATGACAGTGGAAAGAAGGTGATAGGTTTCTTGAATCTAGCATCAGCAAGGCTGAGTCCTTTCCCTTACCTATTTCCTTGGGGTTTGCCTAATTTTGACAATACACATTGCTTAGGGCAGGAACAGGCTTTAGGAATTTGCACAGCAATGGCAAGGGACTGCAGATATAACCCATGCCCACCATACAGGATGGAGTGTGCTGTGGAGATGTATCAGAGAGCACGGAGAGAAACACAGCAGTCACTTGCCTATTATCTCCATGAAAATCTGCTTCCAGTGCTCACAGGTCTGGAAACCATGCCGGAGAGCAGAGCCCTCTGGGAAGAGTTGGAGTTGCTGCTGCAGGAATGTCTCCCATTTCAGATAGTCAGCATATGTCTGGAAGGACGATTTCCCCTTGTAGGTTGTCTGTAACACGACAAACACATCACTTGTATCCTGCTCTTTGGGCAGGGTGTGCATGGCAAGGGAAAGGGCAGAACAAGCTAGCTCAAAGGGCAGTGCCAGGTAGAACTGACAGAGGCATTTGGGCAAATCTGCCACCAGCTTTTTGCCTGAGCTAATTGTGGTGTAAGCAGCCACTTCTACCAACTTGTGAGTGTAGGCATCTGTCTGCAACAAATGCTAATAAACACTAAATTATGGCTGCAAGTGAAAGTGGCCAGTGCAGAAAGAGCAGAGCTAAACCCCCAGAAGTCACAAGATGAAACCGTCACCAGAATGGCAATGTCACTAGGTGATGCCATATGCTCACCGATTCGAAGGCCATGGAGATCCACTGCACCTTCCCATCCTTCACCCCCACTGCCCCATGAGAGAGCTGTCCAGGCAGCAGGTTTGGCTCAGGGATATTCTTGCACTCGGGGTGCAACATCTGCAGAAAGGAGGAGATGCTGTAACCTGAAGAGAAAGAAAGAGCAAGGGATGGAGGGCAGAACAGGGAAAGGAAGCACACTGGAGCAAGGGAATGAAAAAAACCTCAACCAACAACCCAAAATGGGAGCCTCAAGAGAGTAGCAGGCCCCATTTGTCAGCAGCTGCTTCCCCCTGCCATTCTGGTTTGCCAAAGTCTTTGAGGTCTCGGCATCACAGCTCTCAGCTGCTGTAGCTTGAAAGGACACTCTGTGCCATCAGCATAGGACAGGACACTGCCACTGCTGTTTGTCCCCAGTTGTCAGGAAGCACCACAGAGAGCAAGTGCTAAGGGGTGTCTGCCTGGCCTGGCAGGGATTTGCTCCAGGCATGAAACTGGCTTTTGGCCTGAAGCCAATATACAATTCCTAGGTTCAGCTCCACAACTTTGTGACCTCTGAAGTTGGGAGAGACGGTCACTGGTCAGGTATGCAAAGCCGAAGAGACAGTGAGGAGCCTCACTGCAATGAGATCAGGTGTGATTTCATCATTATTCAGGAGCTACTAAGAAGATATCTACTGAATCAAAAGATTGTATCTCAAGCAATATCCATGACTGGGAAGAACAAATACAATTCTGTTCTTATCCTTCTGGATTAAATCCCAAAGAATATACCCAGTGTCTTTGGCATTAAAGAGACCATTTTTCTTTCTTTCTGTCCCAAAAAGCACAACCAATGACATGTTCTAGAAGGGTCAAGCTGCCTTGGGAAGAAAAGGAGACAGCAAGAAGCAGTCACCCTTTCTGGTTTGCTGTTGAGGACCCCAGCCCAAGCAAGCACAGGTAGGGCTGCAGAGGAAGTAGTCTAACCTACCCGAGGGCAGGCACTGAGCCCCTCCAGGCTTCACCAGCTCAGAGTTGCTGGCAATGGCTTTGCAGAGGTGGCACAGGTTGCCAATCTCTTTGAAGAGGTCAAAGCTGTCATCGTAGATAACGCTGCCCTTTCACAAGGAGACACAATGACAAGAGCACCACACGTGAGACATACACACAGCAACTGGCACTGCAGCTTCCTGCCCGCTCCACCGCCTGCATTTCTCACTGTCCCTTCAGAGCAAACAGGCAAACGCTGATTCTGCACAGTACCCCCAAATCACAAGGCAGGAAGAACAGCAGAACACTGAAGTGCATCAGCCAAGCTAAGCATAATTTTTTCTAGAGAAAGATTGTCATGTGTCAAGGTATCGGATCTGAGAGATAAACTGTTTCTAGAAAAGTCACGTTTAGTAACCTTTCCCTAGAGTAACCAATTTTTATTTTTTGTTAATACTTCATAACAAGATATATATTACAGAAAAATATCAGTTCCCTCAGTCTTGAATTTGTAGTGAGTTTTGTACTGAGCTCAAGATGGGTTTGTTTCTAAAATCCTCGGGAAAGCCAGATTTAGACTCAAAATTAGAAAGTTATATATTGCACTCAGAGGGATTTTCTGAAAAGTCTGACATGTTTTTTTCAGTAAGGACTTCCTGATCTCCATTATTTTGTCAATTTGCTAAAACAGAACTGTACTGGCTCATCACAATGCTACCACCTCTGCCCTTCCATCTGTCCAGACTGCTGGACCACCTTCGGCTGTGGATATTAACTAAACACCATCCAGAGAGCCTGTCCCTCACTCGCCAGCCCCGAGCATGCCTGGCCAGCATGCCAGACTACGTGTACCATGTCTCCAATGACGTGGTTGTCTGGGCGTCTTGTGCGATTAACGCCTCTGATTCCAAACACTACAAACACCATGGCTCCGGTGTCTACCAGCGGCCGCACTGCTGGCTTCCCACAGCCTGTGTTCATGCATGGATTAAATCCAGATGTGGCCGACAGCTTTGCTTTGGGTGCTGTTGTCAAATACAGAATAAAGGTTGGTTACATTAGATGGCAAAAAAAGCCTGATTCTCTGGACCTTGGCATGTTTGAACAGGGCCTCATCAGCTTACCTTTTTCACTGGGAACATACAGGATGCCTTTGTTGGGTCCATCTGGGCTAGAGCTGAGCAGACAGCCTGGAGGTGCAACACACACTCGACCGTGGTAAGGGGGCTTGTGCGACTGGGCAAAATACAGTTTCCTGTGCAGCAAAGAAAGTTTGTTATGGGGGACCAGAGGTAGAGAAGATGAAGCGTCCAAAGTATTACATGGAAACAGACATTTGCAGGGACAGAAGGGAAAGGTGAACATCTGCAGACCTGTATCCCTAGCCACTGCATATTCTGTGCTACCCATTCAGTCCCTTAGTTCAGGTGGGTAAGGGCAAGAACCAGATCAGCAATGTCTTTCTGCCACCTAAAGAAGCCCCCAGTCACAGTCTCTCAAGCCTTTGGCATGCCAATGATGCTACAGGCCTGCAAAGTGACTGCAGAGATGGGGCATATATGCAGCAAAGCAAATTCTAGGGCCATGGATGTGACTGATTGAGAGCAGGACTAGCACTGGCCATTAGGCATCTCCCATCAGCGTCTCAGCTGTGCTGTTTCTGCTGCCTTGTCCTGAGGGGGTTTTGGAAGGTTACCGTGTTCGCTGCTGCTCCTTGGAGGCCACGTAGAAACTGAAGTCGAACTTCCAGCCCTTCTTGGTGTCGCAGGACAAGGTGGTCATCATCCACTTCCTGGGGCTCATCTGCTTAAGCAGCCCTACTGTGGACACACAAGCTGTCAGCTTCCTGGTGAAGTTACCGAAAGGCACTCTATACACCTAAGCAATGGATTAATGAAAACAGACACTTAACTCCACAGGGTTGCAGTCTGTTGCACATTAGTATCACACTCTCCCCTCCTCCCTGAGCATTGGCACAGCCACACAGAATGAGCACTGCAGGCATAGCCCCAGCCAGCCCCCAGCCTGCCCCTTCCCAGCAATGTGTGTGAAGGGCCCCATGTGTGAAGGGCCCCTTAGCACCCCCATTACCAGTGGCCTAGGCTGAATGGTGGCTGCTCTGCCTGGGGTGAGGGACATCTGCTCTAGCGACGCCCACAGTTCTGCTCCCATCGCTGACAGTCACCTCACAATGGCAACAGGTGAAGTCTTGTGGCACTCCAGGGTATCATCCTGGATGATGCCGAGCACAATGCCTTCTGTGTTAACTACCCTACTACAGTGCCCTGAAAATGTCACCCAGGGCTACATAGGACCCCATGGAGAGACAGGAGGAGGCTCTTGTGCTCACCTGCTGAGTGCTGCACTCTTGCTAGAGGGGTCCAACATCCTGGACTGACTTACCTGGAATGAAGGCACCTCCCCGTCTCCCGGTGACACCATCTGCCAGGGTGCAGGGACACTGGCATTGAGTGAGAATCTATAGATGGCTGGTCTTCCCTTGCTCTTGGACTTGGAGATATACACAGTCCCCTGGAGCTCTGAAGAAAACAGAGGGCATGAGGTTTGGTGGTACTTCTCAATCAGTAAATCCTACTGACATGGACAGAGCAAAGGAGGGTTCTGGTCTGCTGTCTGCTCTGGGACAGCAGGCACAGCTTCTGTCTTCTGGCAGCACAGCACACCTTTCAAAGGCTATCACAAATACATCCTGAGCTGCAGTAATTCCTGATGGCTTATTAATTCATGCTGTCTTGGGATATGGCCCAATAACTGTTTTATCCTCAAAATCCCCTGCAAACAGGCTGAATTTACTCTCCTCATGACTTGCCAACAAGGTTGTGAACAGGAGTGGGATGTGAAAGCTTGGAGTTCCTAGCCCTGTACTCAGATCAGAGGGATATGACACTAGACTGTACTGCCACCTGGGTTATAGGACCATGTCCTGGAGAGCAGTAGGTATTAGGAAAAGGGGGATTTTGAAGATGCTCCATACATCCAGCACCAACCTAGGGCTCAGTGGGGCAGGCTCTGAAGAGAATTATTCCCCATCAGCTATTCAGAGAGCATGTGGTTTAGTTTCTACCCCAGTGGATCCTTGGGCCCTGGCCCCAAATGTGGTCGGAGTCATCATGCCCCACTCACCTTGCTGCCCTGTATCACCCATGCTGCCTTTGCTTCCCCAAGGTGACCCTGAGCCCCTCTTCTTTTTTTCCATGGAAGTTCGGATGTTGTTCTGCAAACTGTGGGGCTTTTCCTGAAACAAACCTGTCCCACGAGGTTAGTCAGGGAGGAAAGAGTGAACAGCATAAGAAAAGACCTACCAGCCCTGTACACACCACAGACTGCTGCTGAACACCAAACCCTAAGCAGGCAACACAGTGCCACAGACCCTCAGCTGGGCACTGACATGAGACCAGCACTTATGAGTAAAAGTAGTCAATTTTCATAGTCTATGAAGGGATTGCTACAGAAGAAATAAACAGTTCATGGCTAAAGCAGGAAATACTTTTCTAAATACTCCACTCCTACAGGCAATTCAACCATCCCGCTCCCAATGTGTGCCTCCTTTCCACAGGGTCCATCCAATGTCCAATGAGATATTTGAACATTGTAGGTGTCTGCCTCACATTTCAGCTCCTCCAGTCCAGGGCTTAGGCCAGGCTGGGCTGCACCCACCATGGTTTGGGGACCAGCATTCTCACCTGAGCAGGTAATGCAAGAGATGCCTTCAGCACTCAGGTTGTATTTCAGGTCCAGTAGCACCTGGATGTTTGTGTCTGGCCGGAACAAGACTGGAGCACGGCTAGCTGGATGGAGGTGGCTAGCAAAGAATATGGACAGGAGCAAAACAAGGAGAAAGAGCCCTGCAAGGAGAAACCTGGGTAAGTGTGGGACCTTACATGCACTTCACACTTCAAACATACTCAGAGAGTAGGCATGTGGTAGAAAGATGGTATTTTCAGCTGGAAAAAGAACAG